>NC_092509.1:84694766-84957266 GCF_047511675.1 Marmota flaviventris | reverse complement strand
GAATCATAAAATAAAGCTCTATATGTTCCTAACTTTGTAAAATAAAAGATGCAATAAAATAAAATGAAATTTTAACCAGCAACTGAAAAATGCAATAACAACAAAAATAACAATTCATTCAACAGCATGAATTATTCTAAAACAAAAAATTATACATACTTAATCTTATTATTTTTATTAAATTCCAGGGAGGAAAAATTAATTTACAATAGGGAAAAATATAATATATTGCCTTAGGGGAAAGGGGATTACCTGCAAAGTAGCATGAGTAAATTTCTGGGTTATTTATGTCGTATATCTTTAGGAGTTTCTATTAAAGGTACATACATTTTTAAGATCTCATAAAAGTGTAAGGACAAGTTTCCTGAATTTTGCTGTATATAAATACAAGCAAAGTATGAACATACCATAAATTCCTGTCAATGTCATGCATACTGATCTGTTTTGGGTAAAGTTTACTCATCCTTCAGTTTATGTATATATATATATATATATATATATACACACACACACACACACACACGATTTTCTATCTATATGTATATATGTGTGTGTATTTGTGTGATATTTTCTATGTTTATATATTCATTTCTATTAAAATGTGCTTTAGGATAATACATATTTTAGTACACAATTTATGTACATTCATGAGAAATTTCATCTCTTGTAAGGAGACTTATTTATGATCATAATTCAAGCCATCTGTATCAGCAGTTTGATTTTCTTTATGATACATTTTCCTAAGAATACTTACAATAAAGACAAATTCCCATTCATAATTTCAACAAGTCCTCTATATTCTTTGTAAAGGTGACAATTTCAGGAGATTAGTTTTTCAGCATGCACCACACTAATGTTTAAGTGCCCACAAATGTTAAAAATATAAATATCACAATCTTATTTAAAATTATTGGATAATAACTCTAATAAGTGAGGAAAATCAATATTTTCAGTCACATAAAGTCTATCCATTATTTTTTCAGTAATGCTCTGTTAAGGAAATGTATGGCAGATTGTTCGTTGCTAAGGAAACCATCCTTTACAAAATGGAATACAAAATAGAATTGGTAGGAAAGGTATGCAAAATGCACGCTGAATATTTTGTATCAGTTCATTTTGAGTTTGCTATTGGTACTTATGTGTTTATGGTAAAATGTATTTATGGAATACATTTTAACAGAAGATCTAAAAAATTTTATTTAGGGTACTGAAAGTATATAGTACTAATATAATGGATATGAACCTTGAAGAATTTTACGAAACAAATCTTTTTAAACATCCTGAATTTATTTGTGCCAAAATAGCTATAACACTTTTACAAATATTTATTGAATATTTGTTTTTTTTTCTTTGGTATACAGCAATGATTAGAATTAATTGACTGCCATGGTCACTGAAGAAGCAAAAGGCTATATAGATACACCAGGTATGATGGTGCACACCTATAATCCCAGGGGCTTGGGATGCAGGAGGATCCCAAGTTCAAAGCCAGCTTCAGCAACATAGTGAAGTCCTAAGCAACCCAGCGAGACCCTGTCTCTAAATACAACACAAAAAAATACTGGGGATATAGCTCAATGGTTAAGTGCCCCTGGGTTCAATTCCTGGTACCAAAAACAAAGAAACAAACAACAACAAAAACAACAACAAAAAACAGAGATAATTTGCACAAAGAAGACAGAAAAAATGTAAATATTACAACAGAGAAACAAGAACTTTAAGTTGTAAGAAACATGAAATTTATCAAGAATCCCTGAGGAAGAATTAATTAGGAATTGGTACCAGAGCCCAGTAGACAATTATTGATCTATAACTATAAACTAATAAGAAAAACTACTGTAAACGAAATAATAGCTACATAATATTCCTATCATTTATTAAGAAAAATATCATGATGCTTGGGTTGGGGCTCAGAAGCCCCAGAGTACTTGCCTAGCATGTGTGAGGCACTGGGTTTGATTCTCAGCACCGCATATAAATAAATAAAATAAAGGTCCATTGACAACTGAAAAATATTTAAAAAAGAAAAGAAAAGAAAAACATGATGTAAACGAATGGAGCTGATTGTATGTATTTTTCAAACTATGTCAGATCAGGACAGTAAAATAGACAACACATAAGAGAACTCCAGTTTGTGTGAAAAATTTATATTTCATTCCAAATTACTGAAGGATAGAAAAAGATAAACATGATGACATAAAAATGTAATCCTTCCTTTTCCCCTTACATAAAAATATATATCATTATTTAGAAAATATTTGAACCATAATCAATAGTGAAAAAAATGTAAGAATAATTATAAGTAGTCTGGAAAAAAACATAATTTTGTGTTCAGAAATTTCCAGACATATTATAAAGACTAGAAGTCAGAAAGTGCACAGATGATTTACTCAACACATACAGTTATAAAACTGTATGACAAGATATACTTTAAGATAAGTAAAATTGAATAGAATACAAAAAAACTGGGAAACTCTTACAGCTCTAGAATTATGATGTATTTACTTTTCCTTTTTACTTAAAAAATTACAAAACAAAAAATTTCATTGAGTTGCCCCAAATGAACATTAAAATGTATAAGTTAAATCAAGTCAGAAGAAGAAATGAAAATTGTCAGATGTACAGAAACTATATTAACATTCACTAGTTAACATGTGATGCAAATAGAATAAGGTATTTTGTCTTATTACATAAACCAAAATTCAAAATATTGGAAAAATGTCAGTATTTTCTAAATAGACCAGAAAATACTGACATTTTTCCAATATTTTGAATTATAATAGAATAGAATAGTTTCCTTAAGGTTACGTAGGTCGTAAATGACAGATATGAGATTTTAATCTAGGCATTTCCAGCTCCAACACAAGGTCTCTTAAGCACTACGCTATACTTCAGGGAAAAATAAAAGTGAATTAAAATGCATACCAGATGACTCACTAATGTGCAGTTACAGACATAGACCTACAATGTATACATGCATAGAGGATAGTCACCAAAGTTTTAAAAAGTAATTATTTCTCAATATTTGAGACTCAGGTTTTGAAAGGAATTTAAAGTCACCTTACAAGTTTCCAATGATGAAAGTTCAATGAATCGACTTACAAAAAAGTCCTGGCATCACCAGGAGTTAAAAGTAGAAACGGGAATATGCAGAGAAAACTACTGCAATAGGGACCTATCATAGTCCTTCTGCTAAAGAAATCAAGGTAGTAAAAATTTTTATTGGAGCCCAGTGAGTGTTGAAAATTCAAATGTGGGGTATATGCATGTAAGACAGCACACAGGAGTGTGGAGGGATGTATTGCCTTTGCTTCATGCTGTTTTGCCTTCTTATTTTCATTTTTTTTTCCTTCCCCTTTCATTGTCCTAACCCCAAAAAAATTCTCAGTGGAGAGAAAACGGGAGATGAAGACTGAAGTCTTTGGGTTTAAAAGCAGGGGTGAAACAATAGAAAAAGGAGCCTGAGAGCTGGGACAGGATTGGGGGGTTGCAACATGCCAGTAATTAAGAATTTCACCTTTTTCCTTTTTAGACTTAAAATCATATTTGATACTTCTTTTAAAAATGAAAATGTGAAATATTTAGAAAACATCACACTAAAAATAAGGAATTATATATAAATATACCCTCAAATAAGACCATGTTAAAAATATCTGGCATCTTTGCTCTATTTCCTCTGGTACAGGATTTTCTTAGGCCCATTTATAATGATAGGTATCAGGATCTCATTAGTGTCACATTTTTTAATGTTACTGATTATAGCAATGATTAACCACAAGGATATTCTTAGTATGGTTATGTATGATTGAATTAAGGGAATTTAAAATAATTCTCAAATTAATACAAACATTTGAAGCAATCTGTAAGTTTCAGTGTTATTTTACTGCCTAATGGATATAATATTAAATTAAAATGACAATGATCCAATGGCCTTTTTTTTCATTTTATACTATTAGTATCACTTTACATCCATCAGAATTACAATCTTTCTTGTTTAGAAGTTTTTATAAAAAGATCTTAGAAGTATGAATTGTCTTCTTAAATAAGGGTATGTTTTACTAGCTACTTTATTTGATTTGTACCATTGTCTCATATAGAGCAAATTGTCATGCAAAAAGAGATAATCTACCTGGTCTAATGTGCACTTTGCATTATGGCTCCTTCTTGGATGTCTTTCATTACAACTTAGACAAAAGAAGGTTTTCTGTTATTTGGCTACCAGATTAATGTATTTATGTACATCATAATAGGTAAAAGATTAATCAAAACCTGAAAACAATCTTTATACTTCTAACAATGATGTTAGAAGTATAAAATAAATGTTGTTTTCTTAAAAATGTATATAACATGAATACACATGATATCATTTCATTGCAGGTAGTAGTTTTAGCTAATAAAAAAATTAAATATCACTGTTGGTCTTCCAAAAACAATTAATTTGAAAATCCCTATTCCCCTGGGCATAGTGGCGCAAGCCTGTATTCCCAGAAACTCAGGAGGCTAAGAAAGGAGGAATACAAAAATGAGGCCAGCCTAAGCAACTTGGTGAGAACCTGTCTCCAAATTAAAAAAATAAAAAACCTAAAAGTCTGAGGATATAGCTCAGTGGTAAAGTTCCCCTGGCTTCAATCTCACTTACCAAAACAAACAAAAACAACAACAAAAGAAAATCCCTATTCTTTTACATGGGTGCAAAAAAAAAAAAAAAAGAAAAAAAAAACAAGCTTATATTGAAAAAGTAAAATGTTAAAGTGCTTAAAGTCAAATATAATAATAAAACCACCTGTAAATATTAATGATTATAAGACCAAGTAACATTAGAAATTTTGAAAATTTTGATGTCATTTAATATAAGATAAAAAAGAAAATTGCATGTAAATAAAAAAACATATTTGAGATGGTCACAGAATAAAATTTTTGAAGTTAAGTGGTGATGTTAGATGTGTGACTCTGAGGAGGTAATTAATATTTCCAATATAGAAATTTCTCATCAATATAGTAGAAACTACTTGTTCATACTTATTGTTTGTTTATTCCAACAGAGGAAAAAATTACTTGTATCTACTTCATGTTTGTTTGCTTACTTAAATGTTTTTGTTTGTTAACTTTTATGTATTTACTTTTTGCAGTGTTAGTGATTGAACCCAGGGTTTTGTGCATGTTAGTCAAGCACTATTCTACTGAGCTATACCTTCAGCTCCTCTTAATTTGATATTAATACACACAAAGCATTTAGCATAACTCATGACTCTTAGAAGTTGTTGATAAAGGTTAACTGTAATTAAAATTATTATGACCATATACTTTAATACATAATTCTTTTATTAATGTTACTAGTATGATATATGTAAAATTTAGAACAATTCTGTAAAATTCAGTATGGCTGATGCAAATACACTGCATTTTCTAGTCATGGGTTACAAATTTAAACTTGAAAAAATATTTAACACCTTGTCTTCCTTAAAATAGAACTATTTTTAGTGCATTGTGAATTATATCTTTCCTTTAACAGTGGAAGTAATCAAAACTTACTACATTTCTTACTTTCTTAATTAAATTTCATTTAAGACACAAATGTCAAGGGCAATATCTAATTATATTTGCATATATGTATATGTGCACATATATACATTTATATATAAATTTACATTTTTGCTGAGTTTTTATAAGCTAAAATTCATTTTACTCTCTCAATATACCACTGAGAGTCTTTGACATGAAGGTTTTGCATTTGTGAATCCATGCATATATAGTTGACTTATTTTTCATTATTTCTACAGTAGGAACTCCTATGTATATGGCCTCAAACTTGGTATATATTCCTAATGAAATAGATGACTTATAAGGAGGTATCATAGCAGTAATTTGTTTTGAAAAATAACTCCCAGTAGGCAATGCTGTAGCAGTGATAAAATAGTGGTTGTCAGATGTTCAGTCTTGAATAAAAGGTGAATGCTTGAAACAGCACAACTATTCTCTATAGTACTATCATTGTGAATGCATGACACCATGAATTTGTCAATATGCATAAAACTCTACAGCATTAACATTAATGCATAATTACTTTATACACACACAGATTCAATATGGAAACTGACAAATGTATACATCATTCTCACGAAGGGAGTGAATTAAAAAGTGCTGACCTAAGAATCTTTGAAAATAAGTCTGGAGTCTGTATACTTAAAGGCTAAAAAAAAAATTGTATATTCGTGCTGTAGTACAGTTAATGAATTTGTTTCCTTAAGGGGTACATGGTAACAATTATGGTAGTGCTATGCATAAATTCTGGAATTAAATACATGGATGGATGGTGGAGTATGGGAGCCATATTTTTCACTGATAGAGTGAGAACTTGAAAAAAAAGTAAAAGGAGGAAGCTAGAATACTCCATATGACAACATAAAGTTTGGAAACATCAGTATGAACTCATCCTTAGTTTTGTAAAGATATAGCTGTACACATAGAAATATTTATGTGCGTATGCCCTGATTAGTTTATACACATGTATTTCTTTGTTCTTTCAGCACAAAGACCCTAGAGGCAACACTGCACTAATAACCAGACAGGCTTAAAGTTTAAATAATGGTTTCTACAACTATCCTGCAATAAAAGTGGCCAGTGTAATTGGAGAAATATCATATTCTAAGATTGTAGAAATAAATGTGCAAAATTATCATCCTTCATCTTGTAGTCAGAGAAAGTAAGGAATTATTGAAATTTAAAAAAGCAAGAAGAAGAAAACAGTGAAAGGGATTTGCCAAAGGGTATAGGAGGCAATTAATAAAGTTCTTAATATTTAAAACTTGAATACTTTGAGAAACCAAATAAAATATGGAATTTTAGACAAATGTAAAATGAAAATGAATGGCTATACTTTAACTAGAAATTATATTGATAAATTAATGGGAGAGAAGAGAATATACCTTTTATGTAGAGAGTTCCCAAAGATTTTATATAAATGTATAATAAATGTATACCTCATCTCCTCAATGTGGCCTGGACATAACAATGCCCTAAATAAACTTTTTGTCCTCTATGTTGTTCTTATCAGGCCTTTTGCTCACCGAAGTGAAAAAGCTAACAAAAGCAAGAATGTTCAATACTGATGGAAAAGTTCGTAAAGGATGCTTGGATATTTCCTGTAGCATCTTCACAATATTCTATAAAACCAAAATTTATTATATACTTATTATGAACCTTATCATAGGTAAAGTTTATTGAAAAAAATCCCAGTGTATTTAATATGTAGAAGATGTTTTCATAAAGGTACATTTTTACCTAGACTAGTTAAAAAAAAATCCATCTAAACATTTAAATACCACTAAATTTTTTTAAGATAAAACTATCATTTTTTGTAGGTTAGAAATGTTAATAAGATAGTCTACTTAACTTGCTAAATATCAGTTAACATTAAAATAATTTATTATTATCTTTATTAAATATTCTTTTTTATAAAATAGTGCAATGGAAAACAATATTCTGAAAATGATTATCAAAAAACATCACACATTTCTTTCTCAATAATATATATTCATGCCATATTGCCTATAAATGGAAGGCAAAAGTATATTACAATACACATTAAATTATTATTCGTTTTAAATATTCAAGTCCTTTATGACAACAGAATAGTTTCAGTAAATGAGTAAAAATGATTTGACACAGAGCAGACCTCAGATATGTCTTAGTTTTGCAGTAAATATCACATATCACACTGAATTAAGAAAATATATAAATGAAAATATCACCACCATTTTTGCAAAAAATCTAGACTCCATTATACTACTATACCTGGAGGTAATAGGGAAAATTTCTAAACATGTGTAAAATTCCATTATTTTTAGTTTCATGAAAAAGTGAAACATTCAAAATGATCAATTATATGTATATTTATGTGTATATATGTATACATACATGTTTGTTACAATTATATTCATATGTATATTCACATGTGCACTCATGCATAATATGCATATGTGTAAAAAGAAAGATAATAAAAACCTGTACCATTTAAATAGGATATTATAGCCAAACATTTACTGTCATATGTATATGCATGTGTGTCTTGTGTTTTTCTTAAAATATAATATTATTTCCTTCCAGCATATTTATAAGTTTGTGCGAATGATTGTTTATGTTAAGCACAGGGGAAAAATTTTACTTTTGTTTATGATAAAAGATTTTAATTGCCAATCATAACCAGATGCGTTAAAAGTGAACATGTTTTGTTTAAGAGCTGGAATTGTAAGGGACTGGCGAACGATGGAGGAAGAGACCACCAAGAGACTGCCTCATGCAACAGCAACAGGGGTTTATTGAAGATCCAGCGCACTGGGGCTCCGTGCTCACTCAAGAAGGAAGAGCGGCCAAGAGCCCCGAGAACAACTTGAGCAGGGTTTATATACATTTTTTTAGAGAGGGCAGGGACTTTACATACATCATAGTCCCCTTTAACAAATCATCATACACCGCGGGAAAATCAAACAACAACTCTCAAACATGATTAGTACATTCATTGGCAGGAACAGGTCGGGCAGGGGTGATAGGTCAGTCCTAAGGTGGGGTACACATTCAAATCGATTGGTTTAGGCCCCGGGGTGCGTATGTGCTGAGCTACACGGGTCCGGGTTATTAAGCAACTAGGTAGTCAAGGGGGGGATTTCGACACACATCTAATGGGCAGTTCCGGGAATTATCTTAACTGCCACAGGAATTTCAGACCTTGAGTGCAGCTTAGAAACTTTACAATACCTGGTCCTTTACATTTTAACTTCTGTTTCTTTTATCCTTTCATTTCCCACTCCTTTTTCTGACTACTTTTAATCTTAAAAGTGATGAATCATAATTATTGAGGGGTCTCACATTCCATCTCTGTCAGTGGAGCATATTGCTGTCTGATTACCATGAGTTTCACCTGTCCAATCTGAGCCTGGAGGAAAGAAACTATACGGTTAAGCAAACAGGGTCCTACAGTTAGTAATAGCATAAGGATGATCAAGGGTCCAGCTAGGGCCAATAGGAGTGTAGTTAACCAGGGGGACTGTGTGAACCATGACTCAAACCACCCTTGTTGAGTTTCCCTTTCTCTCTGGCGCTCTTCAAGGCGTTTTCTTAATTTACTCATGGATTCTTTTACAACTCCAGTATGGTCAGCGTAAAAACAATATTCTTCCCTTAGTGCTGCACAGAGACCTCCTTCCCTCATAAAGAGGAGGTCTAACCCCCACATGTTCTGCAAAACAACTTCAGAGAGAGAGAGGTTAAAGACTCCTGCAAGGCTGTGATAGAGGTTTCTAATGTCTTCAAGTCCTGATCTATTGCTGTTTCTAATTGGGCCATTTGTTGTGACCCCCAGATCATAGCGGCCGCTCCCGTACCTACTCCTGCAGCAGCTCCTATCCCTAATAGGATGGCTAGAGTGAGGGACACTGGTTCCCAGCGGAAACAGGTTGTTTGTCCCCCTACTAGACCTTTAAATAATTCTGCATCATGATAAAGCACCCTGGGGAGTATTTGCACCATTACACAATAGTTTACAGAGCTGTCAAATACCTGGGCTGAAATGCAAGGAGTTAGTCCTGAGTCGCATGCCCACCAGGTTCCCCTCTCAGGGACTGACTAGGAAGCCCTGCGTGGTGTTGATTTCTTCTACCTGAATACATATATGTTGTTTACTTTTGGGTGGGGACCCTAGACATAAACCTGCCCCAGTCACTTCTGGGAGAGTTAACTTTGGATTTTCACCCCAACTACAGGAGGAGCTTTGTGCTTCTGTGGTATAAGTCCCGTTAACTGCTATTCCCTCATAATAGGGAGGAGCAGCAGAGAGACACAGCCAGCAGGATTGGGTGAGGTCTGGCTGCGTGGAGTTCAATACCATAAAAGTGCCCTGAATGACTTCCCATGAGGAGGATTCATACCAGTATGGGTAGAGGAAATAGAGGGTTTGGGAGTGAGAGGGTTAATGCGAGGAGGTGGGCTTGGTGGTTTGGGAGTATGTGGGAGCCTTGGTTTGATGGGATTAGGCCCGACCAAGGTTACTGGTGGGCTCCATTTAAATCTTATGGTGAACCTCAATCCATAGTAATATCCATGTACATAGAATCTCATTCCCCAAGACATTCCTGACATCCAGGACTGAGGGTGTCCTTTACCTCTAGGTGTAAAAGTTATATTTAGAGGGTTGCATAGAACTTTTGTTCCGCACTTGGTTGTCTTATATCCTACTGCATAACAGTCACGGGAGTTTAACCTGGTGTCATTCCGCCCTACCTGAATTAGACTATCAGGGGAGTTCGGTTTCCAATAAACAGTTCCTGTTTGTTCACATCCCCATGCCTTGCAATAAAAATCATTTTGTCCCCCACATGATCATGCCTGTTTGCGACTTCGGAAGTCCGCAGGACAGACATAGAAATCCAATTCGGCCAACATGCATCGATCCATTGGAGTACTGCAACCTCCATATTTTTGGTCCCCCACACTTATAGGGTGGTTCCTAGCAAAGTATGGGATTTGGTTGGGATTTTCTACATCTAGGATATCCCAATCACCCACAGCAAGCTGACAGATGTCTGGATGAAGGAATGGCCACCAAGTCCATAAAGGAGCTGTGTGTGAGATGGACCATACTACTTGCCCGGTAGGGTTTATAACTTGCCATTGTTGCTGGACAGGCTGATGAGGATTAGGACTGCTGGCAGTCAGGGGAAGAATCCATAGCCCTATCCACACGACGGACACGCAACTTGAGAGGGTTACCAGTCTGTTCCAGTTTCCAGCTGGAGTCTGGACAGGGCGCAGGCTTGAGATGGGAGGCATGGATCCAGGAAGTGATCCCATCCACTTTCACTGCTGTAGGTGTTATAAGCAGCACCTGGTATGGTCCTTTCCAGCAGGGTTCCAGGGATGACACCTGATGCCGTCTCACGTAGACGAAGTCTCCCACTTGATATCGATGTGGGGTTCCCTCGTCTCCGGGCTGATAGGCAGTGGCCAACTGTTTCCACAGGTATCGCTGGGTTTGTTCAAGGGCTTTAAGTCTGTTAAGCAAGGGGGTGTGAAAGGAATCATTAAGTCTCAGAGTTGGGGTTAGGTCCCTTACTGGAGGAGGGGAACCATAGAGAATTTCATAAGGGGTGAGGTTACACAAAGAGGTGGAGGGGGTATTTCTTGCACGAAACAGTGCATAAGGTAGGAGCATAGTCCAATCTTTTATGCCAGTCTCCAAGCTTAATTTCGTTAAGGTCTCTTTGATGGTTCTATTCATCCTTTCTACCTGTCCTGAGCTCTGGGGTCTATAAGCACAATGTAACTTCCAATTAATCCCCAAGGTCCTGGCCAATCCCTGACTTACCTGGGCCACGAACGCTGGTCCATTATCGGACCCTATTACCTTAGGCAGGCCGAACCTTGGAAAAATGTCCTCTAGGATCTTTTTGACCACCGTCTGAGCTGTTTCTTTCTTCGTGGGGAAGGCTTCGACCCATCCTGAAAAAGTATCTACAAAGACTAGGAGATACTTAAGTCCATACCTTGCTGACTTAATTTCAGTAAAGTCCACTTCCCAGAATTGTCCGGGTCTGGTTCCTCGTAAGCGCTTTCCTACAGGAAGCTTGGATGGGTAGGCATTAACAAGTTGACAGACTTGACAAGCTCTAGTCACCTGCTCAGCTATTTCCTTTCTCTGTGTGTCAGTCAACAATAAGTCCTTTCTCTGGTCCTTTAAGAGTGCCTGTAACTTCTTTGAGCCTAAATGGGTGAGCTGGTGTACGTCTTTGACATAAAGTTGGGCTTTTTGAAATTGTAAACTTGGCTCTGTAGGGTCCCAGAGTTCTGTATCTGTCTCCTCAGATGATAAGTTGCCTGAATGTTCTGGTAAGGCCAAGCCTCCTGGTTGTTGCTCCCCCGATGTGGAAAGAGTTAACAGGGTCACTCCGTTTAGGGCTGCCAACTTAGCTTCCTCATCTGCCCATCTGTTTCCAACTGCCACGGGGTCGTTCCCCTTCTGGTGCCCCGGACAGTGCACTATAGCTAGTTCCTTAGGGCCTTTTACTGCCGAGAGAAGGTGGAGGATCTCATCTTTGTTCTTTATTTCCTTCCCGGCGGAGGTTAATTGCCCCCTTTGCTGGTAAATAGCCCCGTGCACATGAGCAGTGGCAAATGCATAGCAGCTATCAGCATATATGGTGGCCCTTTTGCCTGTTGCTAGTTCCAATGCTTTTGTAAGGGCAATTAGTTCTGCTTTTTGAGCTGATGTCCCTTCTGGGAGACCAGAGGACCAGATGACATTAGTTTTGCTAACTACTGCTGCTCCAGCCTGCCGCTTACCGTCTTGGAGGAAGCTGCTTCCATCCATGAACCATACGACTTCAGGGCGAGGCAGTGGCTGATCCTTCAAGTCTCGTTGTGCACTGGTTTCCTCTGCCAGTATGTGTTGACAATCATGAGCGACGGGTCCTGATGATTCTTCTGGCAGCAGTGTAGCCAGGTTGAGTGGAGCAGGGGGTCCCAGCGTTATTCTGTCTTTGTCAAGCAAGAGGCTCTGGTAGTGGGTTATTCTGGAGTTTGATAGCCACCTGTCTGGAGGCTGATGGATAATGCTCTCCAGGGCATGGGGGGCTATAATGGTTAGCTTCTGCCCCAATGCTAATTTATCAGCATCTTTTAATAGGAGGGCTGCCACTGCTATAGCTCTTAGGCAATGGGGCCACCCGTTAGCCACTGGGTCCAGTTTTTTTGATAAGTATGCCACCGGCCTTTTCCAAGGTCCCAAAGTCTGAGTGAGCACTCCCCTTGATATTCCTTTCTTTTCCTCAATGTAGAGAGTAAAGGGTTTTTCTACATCTGGGAGTGCTAAGGCCGGAGCAGATAGCAGCACCTTTTTGATATTATCGAAGGCTTGTTGGTGCTCAGGGGTCCATCGGAACTGGGAATCCCCTTTTATCAGCGGGTATAAAGGGGCAGCCAGAGACACAAACCCAGGAATCCATAATCTGCAAAAGCCAGCAGTCCCAAGAAACTCTCTGAGTTGTCTCTTATTTGGTGGGGGCGGTATCTGTACAACAGTTCGTTTTCTGGGCTCAGTGAGCCATCGTTTGCCACCCCTAAGAGAATAGCCCAGGAAGATTACTTCTTGCTGGCAAATTTGGGCCTTTTTGGCAGAAGCCCTATATCCAAGCTGAGCAAGCTCGGATAATAGTGCTTGGGTCCCAGACTCACAGTTCTCCTTGGTGTCGGCTGCCAGTAACAGATCATCCACATATTGGAGAAGGGTGACTTCAGGGTGTGCAGTTCTGAAGTCGTTGAGATCCCTGTAGAGGGCTTCATCAAAGACAGTGGGGGAGTTTTTGAACCCCTGTGGGAATCTAGTCCAGGTTAGTTGGCCAGATGTTCCTGTTTCTGGGTCTACCCACTCGAAAGCAAACAACAACTGACTGTCCTTATGCAGGGGCAAGCAGAAGAAAGCATCTTTTAAGTCCAGCACAGTGTACCATTTCCATTCCGGATTCAGAGTGCTAAGTAAATTATATGGATTTGGTACCGTGGGGTGAATGTCCTGCACTCTGTTGTTGATCTCTCTTAGGTCTTAACAGGATGGTAGTCCCCAGTTCCTGGCTTTCTTACTGGTAGCAGGGGGGTATTCCAGGTCGATTGACAGGGCCTTAGGACCCCAAGAGCCAGGTATTTCTGAATATGGGGCCTTATCCCATCCCTAGCTTCTTTGCTTAGAGGATAATGTTTAACACTGATTGGAGAGGTAGAGGCTTTTAATTCTACTACTATTGGAGGTTGTTTTATGGCTAGACCTAACCCAGCAGTTTCTGCCCAGGCATCAGGATAATCTTTTATCCATTTCTGGGGTAGTTTGCCTGTTTTATCAGTCCCTGGGGGCGTGAAGAGTTGATGTTCATCTTCTACTGACATAGTCAAAGCCGTGACTATGGGAGTTTTTACTGAAGGATTTAGAAACTCCACTTGGGGACCATCAGGGTTAAAGGTTATTTTAGCCCGGAGTTTGGTGAGCAGATCCCTGCCCATTAATGGGGCCGGGCATTCTGGGATTACTAGGAAAGAGTGATGGACTTTTCCCTTTCCTAGGTCCATAGTCCTCTTTGTTGTCCAAGCCCGATATCTACTGCCATTAGCCCCTTGAACTAAGGACCTTTTATTTGATAGGGGGCCCAGTGGGGTCTTAAGGGATGAGTATACTGCTCCTGTATCCACTTCAAAGTTCACTGGGGTCCCCTCCACTTCAAATGTTACCCTAAGCTCGGGGAGGGGATCCGAGCCCCGACTTTCCTAGTCATTTTCTAGAGTCAGCACGGCAGGCTGGCGTGGCTGCTTCTTTTTGGGGCACTCTTTGGCCCAGTGTCCTTTTTCTTTACAGTAGGCACATTGATCTGAGGCCAGGGGCAGCCTTTGGCGTGGGCCCAGGTATCCCTTCCTGTCTCCCTGCTTTCTAACTTCTGGCCTATCTGTGGCTGTGACCAGGACCTTAGCCAATGCTTTAGTCTGCCTTTTGCTCCTTTCATCTTCCTTTTGTTCCCTTTCTTTCTCCCTCCTCTGTTCCATCTCTTCCTCAGTTTCTCTCTTATAATATACTTTCTCAGCTTCTCTGACTAAATCTCTTAAAGTCATATCCTGTAATCCATCTAAACTTTGTAACTTTTTCTTAATATCTAGGGCAGCCTGCCCAATAAAGGCCATTGCAACAGATGCCTTTTGGTCCTCTGCCTGAGGATCAAAAGGAGTATACCTCCTATATGCTTCCATAATTCTCTCCAGAAACATTGATGGAGATTCATTAGGCCCCTGAATAATCTCTCTTACCTTGGCCAAATTAGTTGGCCGCCTGGCGGCCACCCGGAGACCCACTATAAGAGCCCAGCGATAAGTGGACAGATGCTCCCTACCTTCAAAGGTGTTGGGGTCCTAGTTGGGTCGGTTTAAGGGGAAGCCAGCTTCAATGATGTTGGGAAGTTGGGTTTGTCGCCCATCTGGTCCAAGAATATTCTTTCTGGCCTCCAAGAGGATTCTCTCTTGTTCCTCTGTTGTGAAGAGAGTCCCCAGAAGTTGTTGGCAGTCATCCCAAGTGGGCTGGTGTGAGAACATCAGCGACTCAACTAAACCTGTGAGTCAGGTGGGGTCCTCAGAAAAAGGGGGATTGTTATTTTTCCAGTTATATAGATCTGAGGAGGAGAAAGGCCAGTATTGGTAAGCTTGCATCTCTCCTCCATGGCCATCATCTATTGTGGGCCCATAGGGATGAAGAGGGAGCATCACAGGGGCTTCCAAGTTCTCCATTATTCGTTGCCGGCAGGTTCCTTTAGCTGGCCCAGTTTCCTCCAGGGCGGGAGGGGCTGCTGCTGCTACCATGGGGAAGTCCCCGGGAGGGCTTGGGTCTGGCCCAATTACCTCTAGCAGCGGCGGAGAGGCTGAGTCAGCGGCAGGAGGGTCATCTGGAACAGCGTGGGTAGAGGATAAGGAGGGGGAGGAGAGTCCAGTAAAGTTAAATCCTGTGACTCAGGGAGAATGGAGGGACAAGGGGGAGGAGCGGAAGGTTTGAGTGATAGGATCGTGGGGGAAGGGGTTGGAGTGGGGGCTGGGACAAGGAAAGGCTTCACCCATGTGGGAGGAGATTCACAGAGGTCCTGCCAGGTTAAGATATATGGCTGTTGATCTGGATGGCCATGTGGCCCTGGGTGAAAGACAATATCTCTGACTTTGCGGATTAGAGGGAGGTGGAAGGATCCTTCTGGGGGCCATTCAACTCCGAGGGTGGGCCATTCTGAAGCACAGAGAGTCTGCCAGTTTCGGCGTTTCACTGAAAAAGAAAGATTCTGGGCCCTTGAGCGGACATCAGTCCAATGATCAAGGGTCAGGGACAGAGGCGTGGAATGGCTTTGTCCCATAATGGGAGTTACTCAAACAGGGACAGGGACAATACAAACGCGACACGGACAAGGACAAACAGTAAATGTTTAACACGAGTCCAAGACAAAGATTAGAACTGAGTAACTGGCAAAACCTGATGAGCTGGACACTAAAGACAGACAGTAAACTCAACACGAGACAATGATAAGAACTGAGTAGCCGGCAAAACCGGACGGGTTGGCAGCAGAGTCACTGAATCCAAATCAGTGTCAAAAATACACCTGAGTTGAGGGCGCTTCCGTCCCCCAGTTTCCCGAGTCCTCCAAGGCGTCCCTTGGGGACGTGGCCTGTGGCTTCAGGACACGTCTGTCCACCACCGCCAGGGGGAGCTCACGCTCTCCGCCGGCAGCCACTCTGCCAACCCTTAAACCGAAACTAAACTGAAATCTCTGAGCGATCCCAAGAAAAAGGGAAAAGGCGCCTTACTTACCCTGAGAGGAGTCTGTTGGGGTCTCCTTGTCTGGCACTGCTGGGATCCCGGGCGAGCCCCCAAATGTAAGGGACCAGCGAACGATGGAGGAAGAGACCACCAAGAGACTGCCTCATGCAACAGCAACAGGGGTTTATTGAAGATCCAGCGCACTGGGGCTCCGTGCTCACTCAAGAAGGGAGAGCGGCCAAGAGCCCCGAGAACAACTTGAGCAGGGTTTATATACATTTTTTTAGAGAGGGCAGGGACTTTACATACATCATAGTCCCCTTTAACAAATCATCATACACCGCGGGAAAATCAAACAACAACTCTCAAACATGATTAGTACATTCATTGGCGGGAACAGGTCCGGCAGGGGTGATAGGTCAGTCCTAAGGCGGGGTGTACATTCAAATCGATTGGTTTAGGCCCCGGGGTGCGTATGTGCTGAGCTACACGGGTCCGGGTTATTAAGCAACTAGGTAGTCAAGGGGGGGATTTCGACACACATCTAATGGGCAGTTCCGGGAATTATCTTAACTGCCACAGGAATTTCAGACCTTGAGTGCAGCTTAGAAACTTTACAATACCTGGTCCTTTACATTTTAACTTCTGTTTCTTTCATCCTTTCAGAATGAAGGATTTTCAATATTTTCACTGTAAAGAAATGATGTTTGAGGACATAGAGAACTTTATTCCAATTTGAATATTACATAATGTTTATAAGTATCTAAATATCATATAGTATTCCATAAATATGTACAACTTTTATGTGTCAATTAAATCTCCAGCAAGAAAAAAAATACCAAAAAGAAAAAAAAAGAGTAATAAGAGTACTCTACTTGGTATCATAAATCACATTGTTGAGATCTCCAAATTAAAGATTTCATCAAGATTCAAATGCATAATTTGTCCTAAAACTGAAGAAAATCCTACTTTTATAGAAGATAAAAGTAGTTATCCTTTCACTGATAATTTGAATCTTTCAAGCTTACAGAAACACTATTATAAACCACCACTAGGCTTAATACCAATTTGAAGACTCTTGATAAACTATTACATTTTTTAAAGATAGATTTCAGAAAATTTGAATATCTACATTGGTGAATCATGGATTCATGCTTTATTTTATGCTAACAAATTTGAAAGCATACTTTAAGTATCTATCTCATGTCCACAGTGGGATTATAATGTATCAATAAAAAATAATTATTAGTGAGGAGTATTTGATGATTAATTTCCCCTTAGCAAAAAATATATCTTATTTCATTAAAATCATGACATAATTGGGACTGATTACAGTTAATATATTGAATTAAGCTTTCTAAGAATCATATAATTCTAAAAATAAAATAATGATTCTCATTTAATTTCCATCAAGAATTCTGAAAGCTTATCCCAGTGTTGGGCATATTACATTCCTTCTAAGTTAATTTATTCAGCAACTTCTTTGAATGAAAAATTTTTAAGCTAAATCTTTGAGCATTAATTGAGGGATGCTAAAAAGCCCTGGCTTTGTACAAATTATTGAAGTGTTTCTTGGAGTCAAATGCAGAATTGGACAAGTGAGGAAAATCATCATATCTCAATTCAAAAATTTGTTACATGTATGAGAATAGTTCAGTTTTTTAAAGTCAATAAGTCTGCTTACTCAGTTGCCAAGAACCCTACCTATGAGGGTGACAACACGCTATCAACTGAATTTCTTCTTCCTGGAAATACCATAATCATTCCGCTTTTCCAGCCTGCTTGCAATTTTGTATTGCACTGAACTGAGTTCTAGTGAATGGAGAGTAAACTAAAGTGATGTGCAACATTTAAAAGACAGAATCATTAAAAAGCACACAGACATCCTACAGGCAATATTTCATGCTCTTTCTCCCAGGATAAACTTTGAGATGCACTCCTTATAAATGGCCAACTCCCTGTGTATGTTCTCTTGCTCCTGAACAACTATGTGAACATTTACTTATTCAGCCACCCAACAACAACTTTGAGTCATGTTAGTCTATATAATGGAATAAGAAACACATTTCTATTCTATTTGAATAACTTTATTTTTGGTTCTTTCTGTAATAGTTATTGGTCTACTCTAAGAAATGCAACAAATATGTGAAGGTTATTTTGAGAATCGGATAAGAAAACATAAATATTTTTAGCACAGTGACACAGTAGATTTTAGTATATGATAACAAAATCTGAGCTGGCACACACAGGACACATTATATAAATACCAAACTATGCATTTGTATAAATAAAAATTTGATTATTAGCATGAAATAAAAAAGGTATCCTTGACTTTTGTTAAAACATATAGAGTAGCAAAGGGAGCCAAGTTTCTCTCTCCATTAGACCTCCATTGGGTCTTGTTGAAATACAAAAATTATAAGCCATTTTGAATAGTGTTGAACAATACTAAAAATTTGGAGAGAGTACTGAGTATGAGAATCATGCATAACTGCAGTTACTGAAGTAATGGAGTATCTGAGGAAAAGTGAGAGATATGACAGCAGATATTGAACAAATATATCCAAGTGGGCTAGGAATTGACATAAAGTATGTAAGAAACTTCACTAACAACTAACAGTGTAGTTCTCAGTGTAGCTTAAAGAAAAACATGTTCTATGACTTTGTAATTAAACTGCAAATAGAATGCACAGGAATCATCAGAGAATTTACTAAAAATAGAATGCATATATGTGTATCTTTCCTGTAGGTGACCTCACATCCTTCTGTAGTCTGATTTTTCAAATCCTCCTCCTGAAAATCATAATCCAGTTCCTCTGTATTTGCTTCCAATTTTTCAGAATTATATCACATATCATCCTTTTAAATCTAAAACTGATTCATTCTTTCTAAGAGCAAAAATATATTTTCTGTTTCCTAGCTGAAAAACAAAAATACATAAAATATAAAAATGCTATAAAATTCATACTTTTTTCAAGTTTCTTATTGTTAAATACACTTAAGTACTTCAGATCCTATAAATAATACATAATCAAATCACATATTTTATTTATTCTTATACATACTCGTTTATGAAATCCTATTTTGTTTTTATGACAAGATCTTGCTATATTGCCAAAGTTGGCCTTGAATTCATAATTCTCCCGCCTCATTTTATCTAGGAGCTGAGATTACAGACACATGCCACCATTCTCAGTGGGATTATTCTTAATAATAGTCATAAACAATAGATTATGGATGCAAATAATGGCCAAGAAGAAAATTAAAATTAGAAGAAAATAAGAACAGAACCATGTACCTAAAATTTGTAATATTAAACTAAATCTTTATTACAGTAGATTACGAATCATGCACAGATGCTTTTTTAGAAAAGTCCAATTTTGGCTTATTAGGAAAAAAAATCCAGCATTAAAATCTGGTTTTTATTGTTCCATAAAGAAAAGTCTTATGCAAATCTAAGACATATTTTTTGCACAGGATATAAATGAGACTCCAGTGTAACATGAAATGTTGTGCTGAATTAACAGATTTTATTAACAAAATCAGTATTCCTACTTTCAAACAAAAATAAAAAGGTGAGTGCCGTAGTCCTTTCTGCTAGGTTATCTTTGACTTCCTAACAGCTTGATAGAGAAAACATAGTCTGACAACAACAAAGTCAACAATATAACCCTATAATGGTATTATATATAACTACAGATTATAAAATAAATTATATTGGGCACCTTAGTTCATCCTTTTAATGAGACTGATAATTGGTCTTCCAGAACTAGCAGTTCTACCTCAATGATTTTTTTCCTCCAATTTCAATAAGAATGAAATTTGAAGGTTTACAATAAGTTCTTTGCCTCCAGAGAGTTTCTTAACAGTATAGATCTCACACCACATCTCTCAGACAGATCATTGTAATTTGTCAAAGGACACTTGCAAACACTTAAAAATGCATTATGATTCTTGACATTACCTTGAAGATACATTGGGCAGTGACATAGCTGGGTTACAGTGGTTGAGAGGGGATACAGAATATTGAAGTGTTTCCTGGAGTCAAAGGCAGATTCCATTTTTAGAACTTCACTGACAGTAGCTTTGAGAACATTATCAAGAAGAAGCTACCGAAATCCAGATCCTCAAAAGAAGCAATTGGAATCACAACAGTGGAAATGGAGAACTTGTTAAAGATATTCTTAGGAGACAGGAATGTGAAGTCTTTACAGAATAGAATTTAGAGGTGCAAAGAGCAGAAGTTATCAAGGGTGATTCATCGCTTCTTCTAGCCGGAAACAGAGTGAGATAAAAGAGAGCTAAAGAAAAAGTTTAGATGTCACACAGACCTTAAAGTTAAAACAACTTAATTTTTCAGAACTGAAAGTGAAACTCATGAAAAGCAAATTACCTAGAAGGTATAAAGCCATATCAAACAAACAAAAAAGTGGGGTGGGGTGCGACACATTAAGGATTCACAAAACAAGGAAAGCTGAGCATGAGCATGAGAAATAAAGGTTGATGTGCTTAATTAATCAGAAGGCTAGACTGACAGCTTATGAAATATAGGCAATTCTGATGCACTTTGCAGAATCTACTCTGACCTTGTCAAAAGGGATGCGAATATCCAAATACGAATGCAGCATCCTTGCATAGTGACACACTTTGCTATGCCTAACAAGGCTTCAGTTAGCACGCTGAGCATAATAAAATTAAAAATCACCTTGAATTAACAAACCCAAGGCTACCAAAAGAACAGACCGCAAGTTATGCAAAAATCAATTTAGAAAATTACCTTGACTATAAGTATGTCATCCAAGATTTTCTCCTTGGACCATTAGAACAGTCAGATTTCTTATTTGTTTATTTTATCTAAGTTAAGCAATGTTTTTATTTATCTAACACAATAACTATACTAATTAAATTAATTTTATTATTTTGATATTGCATAGAATTTTTAGCCTAAAATTCCATAAACTCTTCTGTAATATTATGGCATCAATTAATTCATTATTTTATTTCAACAACCATTATTGTAGTAAAAAAATGTTCAAAAGATGTTATTATCTAAAGCATTTTTAGTTAACATTTTATAGTATGACATCTTATTTTAAATTTAATTTTGAAATTATATTACATGTTTTAATGATGAAATAATCTGTACTGTCTTTAGGAATTAACCACTTTTGAAAAGAGATATTTCCTCCATGAATTATTGTAATACATTTTTAATTCCTTCTCTTGCTTCTTAAAAAAAAAAAGAAAGAAGGGAAGAGAAAAAAAAGAAAGAAAAGCACAAGAGGATTTTTTTTTTAGTTCATTTGCAAGGCAAAGACTTGAGACAATGTGTTTAATTATGTAAATACAGAGGACAAATCACTGATCATCAGAAAGCAGTCATGCTGGAGAACAATAAAATAAGCAAGTGAGACTACTAGGTTAATAAAAATGTCACATGTTATTAAGTTAATGGCAGTGTAGATAAAAAGTACATCTGATTGATTTCCATTTTAGTCCTAAACCTCATTATTGTTTATTAAAGTGTCAAATCAACATGTTTCTTATTTGTTTTGCATGAAACCCTTGAGTTATTGACTATTTAAAATGCCTCAAAGGACTTGGTGCATTACTGAAATATGTTTTTTAACCATATATTAATAAAAAAGGTAAAACATTCAGAGAGTCTTCAGTAAGCTGACTTTACTGACATTTTGCTCTCCTAAAGCTGGTCTTATGCTTCAAGGATTTGCTATGTATAGCAATTAAAATGGGATTTCATAATTTTTTTGGAAATCAAGGAGGTCACTCCAGTCTTTTACTGTGAAAGGCTTAACATTTTTACCTTTTAAAATGAATAAAGGAAAAATTCTTGCTAATCCTTGAATTTGTGTGTTACATAG
Source organism: Marmota flaviventris (assembly GCF_047511675.1). NCBI lineage: Eukaryota > Metazoa > Chordata > Mammalia > Rodentia > Sciuridae > Marmota > Marmota flaviventris. The sequence continues at coordinate 84,935,066 of NC_092509.1, read as the reverse complement.
GCTAGAGTAAATTATCTATGTTAATGAAATTTAACACTGCTGTAGTGAATTTTGATTTATTAAAGACATTTGAAATTATTAATTGGCTTCCTAGTGCATATAGTATGGCTTAATTAAGGCACTTGTCCACTGGTAAGAATTTCAATGTGGTAATAAATATAAGTATGTGATGTATGTGCCAGAATAGGGATATGAATTCAGTTATGAAGTAAATAAAAAAGGAGGAGCAGAGAAATTCCTGGGAGAATAAAAGAAAGTTCTTCTAAGAAAACAATATTTATATCAGGTAATGAAATACAGCTACACTGTTTTTATCCAAAGGTTAATCAAGGAGGGCTAGGATGGAGCTCAGTGGTAAAGCATTTGCTTAGAATAGGCAAAGCCCTGGGTTTGATTTCCAGCACTGCAAAACCAACAAACGAAAACCAATATTTTTACCTTAATTCATTCATTTGATTTTAGAACTATAAACGCATTTGCCAATTTCAAATTTTGTTTACTGAGGGAATAATTATTGATGTGATATGAATGTAGACTATAACAGTGCGTTTAAACTTCTACCACACCTGGCATTGAGAGGGGTGATGTCATGTCAAGTCAAAAGCTTTGGCAAATGGGTAAAGGAGAGCAGAGAGGCTCTGTGGGGTATTAAATAGTAGATACATGTTGGCATTCCCCTTCAATACTAACACAAAAATTATTGAGGTTCTTTAAGTACATTGTTTTTTTTTTTTTTTTTTTTTTTTTTCCTGCTAGCTCCTAAATCACTGAGAGAAAGCTAGATTTTCAGTAAACTTATATCAATTCCTTGGTAAACAGAGTTTCATATCTGGGTTTGTTGAGAATCATAAGGGACATAAAGAATTATAAAGCAATAGCATCACATTGTTTTAAAACTGTGAGAAGAATAAATACCTCTTATGGGTTGTAAAGTCAGTGTTGTGGGGCATTTGCCCAAATATGTGGGAGCATTCAATGACATGTGTCATAGGTAAGGTTACTTTCACACATTCTTTAACACAATGTTATTATCATATAAAACCACTGTCACTACAAATAATCATCAATGCATTTTTTCCCATGAATTCCACCTGCACAGTCTAATAGTAGCATAAGAACTTGAAATCAAATGTTCAAATAGAAATGCCCTTGTGCCCTGTGTTAAAACAATAACAAAATTCCCCCTTGTAATTGTATTACAAATATAATTTTACAATCTAGTATTTTTAAAAAAGCTTTAGTTAATTTTAGACTAAAAAAATAGATACCTATATGATTAATTAACTAGTTAATTCAAAATAAATTGTTGAGGATTTAATATGGCTTGTCACTTTTCTAGATGCTAGGAAAATATTGAAGAATGAAACTGGCAAAGATTCCCATCCACATTAAGCTTACATTTTAGTGGGAGAATATAGGAAATAAAAAGCAAAATTCTTAAGTAAGAAAATTACCTAATAATTAACTTGACGCAAATGCTTTACAAAAATAAATACAGGTAAAAATGCAAGAGGTAGTTTATATAGAGTAAGATACATTGAGAAAATGGCACTTGAGCAATGAAGAGAATCCGGTGATAAAAATAGTCATGTGTATGCAAGATGGATAAAAACCCTTCAGTCTAAGGTCAAATTCAGTGCAAATATTAGGTGACAACAGAGTGGTTGCAGTGTTCAAGGTACATCAGAATCCATATTGGCTGGACTAAAATGAAATAAAGACAGAATTAACCAGCAGTTAGATTGTGTAGCGCCCTCTGGAATTTTGCAGAATAGGGGAGCAAATAAAGAGATCAAGAGTTCCAGGAAAATGGAAGTTGCAAAGACTTCTTTGTTTGTTTTATTGAGAATGTAAATGCTTATAATCTGATTGATGTGATTAAGTAGAGAAGAAAAAATAATGGAGGAAAACTGGGGCAACATCATTGAGTTGGCATAGTAGTGAGGCTCACCCACAGAAAAGGAGATAGTCATGTACAGGAGCAAGGAAAGTTTGAATACAGAAATCAGAGACATAGAAATCTAGTTGCCATCTAACAGTATTAATCAGTGAAAACTTCAGAAGGTGCCTAGGCAATGAGGGCTTTGCCCTCCTGAATGAATTAATTCCAATATTTTTTGAGTAGTTTCCTTATACAATGACAAGTAAGCCTACCTCTTGTACTCTGTTCATCTACTGATTCTCTGTCTTTCTCTCTCTTGCACATTCACAAGGGTTCTCTTGCCCCTCTTCCTTTTGCCATATGGCAGCACAGCAAAAAGACCCTTGCAAGATGCTAGCCCCATAGTTCACAGCCTCTAGAACTATGAGTAATAAATTCTTATTGTTTTCAAATTATCCAGTCTCTTTTCTGTTATAGTAGCACAAAAACAGTTAAATGAGTGAAAAGTTTTTATGTAGTTTTCTAAGATAGTTAATGGAAGTGTTCTTATAATTTCTTCAATTTTTCAACATGTAGCAAGCAAAGTCAACAGCTGAGAGCACCAATTGGGGAATGATGTTAAAGGTTCTAAAAGAGAGTAGGTGTGTATGATAGACCATTAGGAAACTCAGAGGTCTGTGGTCCTGTAAGTATTCAAGGTAACATATTTTTCTTTTTCAGGCACACTCAATTTCATGAGCACAGATGTGAGGTAGGCAGAACACTGGGTTTTTCCAGATTTGTTATTTTGTTAAGGAAGTAAAATTAAGCAAGAGTTGGGGAGGGGGTAGAGAGTTTATTTAAGACAGTAGTTATAATGGTTAAGTATTCTTGGTGCATTCGAGTGGGTTTATTCAACTACTTCCTTTGCCAAGTTAGAATTTCCTGAAGAGCAAACTGCTAATGTATGCCTGGATATCATGCAAGAACTGAAAATGTCTTAAGAAGAAAGAAACCCGTAGGCATTTGTAAGAACCAAAGAAAAGGATTTTGGGTAGCATTTTGCATATGAGTTTAAAATACTGCCAAATGGTCATGCACTGGGGGACAAGAACTGAGTAAACTTAATAACTTATCCTGCATTATAAGTTTTGTATTGTTTTGAATCAACAAAAAAGGTGGAATTCTTCACAGCATTTGAATGTGTATATGGTAATATGGATCAAATCTAATATATTATTCATAGTAGCATCCTTTGTCAATAATAATAAGAATCCATACCTATATATGTAGATCATCATAAAGAGAGTTCATTCTTTCATGATAGTTGCAAAAATGGTGAAATTGGCCTGCCTATATATCTAGTTATTTCAGGAGTAGATGGTATAGAACTGTTCTTAGAAAAGTTATAAAAGATGCATAATTCTCCCATCTTTCCCCCATTTCTGCTTTTGCACAGTTCTTAGTTTAATGAAGAAAAATCAAAGTAGAAAAACTATTCTGAGCTCTCAGTAAATAACATCACATAGCTGAGATGATAAAAGGAGCTGGAAGAGTGAGCTTGCCTTAATCTCATTGGGATGAGCTAAAGTTAATGTATGTACCACTAAGTCACCTGAGTATGAAAATAAACAATCTCTACCCTTCATGTTAGAAATATCAACCAGATCAAATTTGAAATTCCAATGAGTAATCGTGTGTGTGTGTGTGTGTGTGTGTGTGTGTGTGTGTGTTCACCCTATAGGAACAGGAGTCACCTTTTCCAGACCTCTGTTACTACTACTCAGTGTCATGAAAATCACATGCATATGAAATGGAATTCATGGACCGATTGGGACTGCCAGAATTTTGAATTTGTTTTTACTGCACTGAGAAATATGTTGATGATGTTACAGGTGATGGTATTGAGATTAAGAAAGATTAAACAAATTTTAGGGAGTCAGATATCAAGTAGATGAGTCAGTAATTCAAGCCTACATAATTGACTTTGCCCCCATGTGATTGAATTATAAAGAAGAAAATATTAACCTGGTCTGACAGAATGTAATGTCTAAACATGGCAGGGATAAGGCACAGAGCAAATCTGATGTCCTTAGTATAAAAGTGTCCCACTGCTGAGTCCTCTGTTGCAGAAGAAATGGGCTCCCCGGAGGAATACTGTGAAAGTCAGGTATTACCTGAACATACCATTGCCAATTCAAAATGAGTCTGAGTTATGTGATGGACACTATCCAGAAGGATGAAAGAATGATGACCGCAAACTCACACTCAGAATTGATTCTGCATACCATGCAGTATTAAACACCGTGCTTCATATTTGATGCTACACATCTCACAACTACTCAGTTTTCTCTGAGTGCTTCTAATGATGCAGAACAAGCTCTAGCTGTTTGCACTAATATATTAGGCCAAATGACAAAAATAGTGCTCCAGAAAAGTGACTAAAACTTCTCAACTTATCAAAAGCATGAGGTGAAGTCAGGAGGCAATATTCAATGAGGATTTAAGGAAGGCTTTTTTTTTTTTTTTTGTATTTCTATCTTCTTTTTTTCTTCCTAATTTTTAGGAGAAAAGAAATTTAACCTTCAGAAAAAAGAAAGGTGGGTAGGGTGAAGAGATCTCTAAATTGGAAGTTGCTGAATGATAAAAATAACTACTCATTATGTATTTTCTCCCTACTACTTCCCTCTCCTTATAGCAGAACACAAGGTGTTAAACAAGGATAGTTTTCTATGGCTGGCTGTAGTTGGCAGTGGCTCAACTGAAGAAAACTGGAGTGCAGAGAAATGGTAGGTAATGCAAACTCTAAATTGTGGGCTCTCTGTTTTTTTTTTTTTTTTTTTTTTTTTCATTGTGCAATTATCAAATAGTTCACCAGAAAGGCTAAATTTCCAGATTGTTTTCAGGAAATAAGAGGAGTGGTACATCCTGCCCAACTCTGACAGCAGGCAGAACTGATCTCAGGGAATCAGGGAGTGCAGTTAGTGTGCTATATCAGCAAACAGGTTGGAGAATGTATGGGAATACACTGGAGTTTGCTGAACTCACCAAATTGTAAAAGTAAAGATTGTTGCTTCTAGGTTTACTAATATCTCAAGTAAGCAGGAAAGACCAAATCAATATGTAGTTATACTAAGTTCTGTAAACTATTCAAACATCTTATATTATTTTCCTTGATCTCTCTTTGCACATTTGGACATTTTTGCTCATGATCATCTAAATTGAAGGATAAAATGGGGGAAAAGAAAGAAAGTTTAATTCAGGTCAACCAATTCTGCAGATGCTAATAGCACCATTAGTAACTTTCTGATTTAGTTTTCTGAATAGTAATTATTACCCTAGGGTACTGCATAATTTTTAGTGAACTAAAAATAAGAATATAGCTGTCAAAGTGGCCTAACTTATAATCGGTTGTATGAGATAGATTTATATTTGTAATTATATAACCTTAGCTGTGAAAGGTTTCCCAAGCAAATGCCAATCATTACAGGCAGAATCTGTGAGGGCAAAATGGTACTGTGTAGCACCCACCAACCATTTAAAAAAAAAAAAGAAGCAATAACAGTGTAATCTGAGATTATGTGTGTATATATACATTATGTATATATATATACACACACACACATATAAAATCTGTATACACACTTCATATGTATATAAACCACACAAACACACAAATAGCGATTTCAGTTTATATAGTGCACCATAGGTGACTTTGTGGTGATCAGTAGAATAAAATTATTTTCATTTCAGATATTGCAAAATTCTGTATTTCAGCGTTATTTAACAATGAAATATTATTTAATCAATACATATATTATGGGCTAAAATTGTTTTTAATCAGCACACATAAATAGGAATGGATGCAGAAGAAAAGAATGAGAACTGACACTGTATAAAATAGTTTTATACAGGATATAGTATTGGTGCAAAGAATATATTTTATTTTTGATAATGTTTTAAGACTATATTCTGGACTTTTTAAAAAAATCAAAGTAAATAGAAATTTGTAACCAATAACAATTGATTACTAGACTTTCTTTTACCAATTTTTTATGTTGATGGTGAATTGTATTCTGTGGAACAAATTATTAAACTTTAATACCTTGGACTATTTTGAACAACTGATACAAATTCTATACATTTCCTTTGTTTTTTTAAGTTTTCTTTTCATTTATCCTTTGTAAATCTGTTGTGTTAATTAAATTGAAATTATCAGACTAAATAATGAAAATTAAACACAGTATAAAATAAGGCCCTCCATAACATATGACTTTGAATCATTATCATCATGGATGTTATTGTAGTTTCCAATGAGTTCTAAGCTATTTAAAGAGAAATACATATTCTTTGGATAATCAGAAAAGATGCAAATTTATATACAAATACCTGATTTTCCAATTATTCTCCACTTTAAAAATCATGTGGACCATTTATACTCTGTAGAATAGTGGGAAAACAGCAAAATTGACCATATCTTATTTAATTCTATTTCCATTATTTTATTATTTTAACATGGACTAAATCTTATTAGTAAGAAATTATTTTAGCATAGTGAAACTGAATCTATCCTACTTTTTTTACAACTTTGTGTTTTGAAACAGAACTCATAAGAATTTGAGAAATATAAATAGTTCCTATTGGCCTTCTCCTTAGCTTCCTTCAATGATGATACGTTATGTGACCAAATTAGATTGTTTAAACAAGGAAGTAGATATTTATGTAACAGTACTAATTTAGGTACAGAATTTTTTTTTCAATTTTAACAGTCTTTACTTGCATTGTTTTTGTTTTGGTATATCATTCTATGAAATTTATCAAAAATGTCAATTCAAGTATCTCTACAATAAAGACATGAAATTATTCTATCATGGCCAAGATACTCCATCTTTCCATTCCTAATAGGCACTCATTTTCCCTTAAAGCTATGAAATCACCTATCTATCCTCCATCATGGAAATTTCATCATTCAGATAAAATTAGGTAGAGATACATATAACCATACGGAATTGACTTTTTTCTTTCTGGAAATATTTTTTATTGATTTTATTTTTTTAAATACTTTTTTGACTCAGCAAATTCTATGGAGATCCATCTATTTTTCTGTGTGCATCACTTTCTTATTTCTTTTTACTGCTGAAAAGTATTTCATTATATGAATACATCACAGGGCATGCCTATGGCTACCCTATGATGTGTAATTATAAAACATTCAAGCAATAGTCTAATGTATTAAATATTAATACAAAAGGAAATTTTAGTCTCTTAAATGTGCTAAACTATATGAAATGGAAATATGCACATATATCACACTTGAGATAAAAGGAGAGAGAAAAACAGACTAGAAAACAAAAAAGTGAGAATGTTAAAACCTGCTTGAACATCAACAAAGATATATGTAATTTTACTCAGTGATATCAGTTCTGCTACTTACCTCCCTGTGTTCATGTTTGACATCTTCTAAAGTAATATTTTAAAATACATCGTTTCGAAAGTAACTATTAGAAGCATTCTTCATAAATAACTTTATTTATTATCAAGTTCCCCTCTTAAAGACAAAGATGAAACTTTTCCATAGTTTTATTTATAACTGATAACTTAAATAGTATTTAGCTAAACAAAATCATTTTGAGCACTATCTTAGCTATTGCATAGAAAACATGTAGTTTATAATTCAACAGGATGACTCTCAAGAAATATTAATAACATTCCCTTTTCCTTCTCTCATTTTGACTATGCTTGGCTTGGAACTTGTCAAGTATAACCAATAACTTGTTCTACCAGAAAAAAATTTGTTTGCTGCACCATATCTAACTTTTTTATTTACACACATTCACACACTTCTATAAAACATTTTTTCGATTAGGCTGTGAAAGCTTTCATACACAGATATATGGCTATGATCAATTAAATAAAAATATATTTTTCAAAGCTTATTTGAATTATAGCTGTAAAGGAATACTTTTTATCTATAGCTACATGATCTTATTATTGATATTTTACTTAATTTTAAACTTAAAACAATCATATACTTGTCATTTCTATTTCAACAGTTATCAATTTTATCTTAATTTTATATATGTTATAAAATAAGTGCCACTAGTTATGTCAGATCTACCATATAGATTGTATATGGTAAATCCTGCTGGATTTTAATTAAAACATAATTAAATTTGTAAAATAATCTCTGTGTACATTATAATCTTTATTATATCAATGTGCCATCTTTTAAAATTATTTCATAACCAAATCATATTGAGTTTATTGTTTAGTACTATTTTAAAAATTTTTCAATGTGTGAAACGTTATTAGTTTTCTTATAATAGTTAAATAAAACTTAAGAAATGGAAAAAAGTAATTTATAAATACCCTTTGATTTTCAAAGAAATATTTATTATTTAAAAGAAAAATTTGGTTTATTATCATAAACAATAAATATAAAATTAATTCATTTTCATATAAAATAAATACCTGTGTTGAAAAATATTTTCATTCTCTAAGATTAAGAGGAAAGGAACCATGAATTCACAAATTAATACTATGTTGACAAAATAAATCATAGGGTAAAGTGAACTGCAAAATTTTGAGATTTTAAATAAAAATGATAATACATTATATAAAACCCAAATCTCCAAACATATTGTAATCTGAAACCCCAACTTCATGGTACAGATAAATAAAACAATTTGTTAATCACAGGACGTTTAAAGTGTAGTTTTTAATACTTGAGAGAACATAAGATTACTAGCAATTTTTTAGATTTATGTAGGGCATACAAAATTGTGAACAATTTAAGGCTAAAAGTGAACTTCCTAAGCTTTTGCTTAGTATAATGTCCATGATTGTCTAGAGATTTGCATAAAAAGATCAAAATGATGAGGTGATTATGCACAGATTCAAAATTTCAATCATACCATCTGTAGGTGGTCTCAATAATGAGATCCTCATTGCCTAAAGGGAATGAAAAATCAGCAGGCTGGTTTCTTGCAAAATTACAGGAAATGGTACATGTAAGGATAGTTTCTCCAATCATGAAATTAACTTCTGTCATCATAGCTCTCAAATAATTAGCTCTTTTTAAACATGAAAATAAATATTTTGTAGATAAAACTAAGCGGTTATTTTCAATGTCACTTACAAATTATGTGATTGAATATATTAACATGTGTCTGAAATTTTTTAAATTATACATAATGCTCACCTTGTAAATTTAATCTTGATTTACAAAGACTTTACTAATAGACATGTTTTTAAATAGCTATACAGAAAATAGCAGCCAATCTGCCTATCTTCTTTAACTTCTTACTGTGTTGCCCAGCTTGCAAAATGAACATGATGGATTAATCATTAGACACTGGAGGAGAAACAGAGAAAACTCAGGCCTAAAGTCTTTGGTCAGGGATTATGGATTATAACTTTTATGCTAGAATAGAGACTGTGGGCTCATCATATTGTAAAATTCACTTTTAATCTTATAACTATTGGGATATGATCATAAATCAATTAATTTAATAGTTAAACTGAATGTTTTCCTTGGAGAAATGATGGGATAGAATACAAATTCAAACCATTGAAATTATTTAGTGTTTGCAAGATTAAAAATGATAGTATTGCTCACAGGTCAATAACTTTCTAATGCCAGGGGGTACAGATGAAATAATAATAATAAAAAAAATCTCCAGTGTAAGCTAGGCATGGTGGTGCATGCCTGTAATCCCAGTGGTTTGGGAGGCTGAGACAGGATGATCAGGAGTTCAAAGCCAGCCTCAGCAAAAGCAAGGTGTTAAGCAACTCAGGGAGACCCTGTCTCTAAATAAAATATAAAACAGGGGATTATAGCTCAGTGGTTGAGTGCCCCTGTGTTCAACCCCTGGTACTCCCTCACAAAAATATAATAATAATATCCAGTGGAGACCTGCTCCTTCTAGCTAAAAGGGAAAAAGAGGAACAGCCTAACAAGATAAAATCTAGATAATTTACTGCTACCTTTAGTAAAGCAACGAAACACTCTTTCCCTTCACGGGCACCCATGGCAACAGATGGTGAATGGAGAGCTTAGACTTCCACCTCTATGAAGCTGTAGTGGGCTACCTCAAAATTATTACCTGATGGTTGTCAAATAACTCAGCCATCTATAGGTGCCATCAATTAGGGGGGTTTTCAGGAATTGTGGAGTCAAGGATGACTTTGGTAAAAGCCAAGACTACCCCACACACTTGGATATAATGTGGTTCCCTCCACCTTCTTCCTTGAGAAGATGTGCAAGGAAGTCTCTTAGGGAACCAAGGGTTTTTACACTGCTCAGTGGAAACAAAGTACCCCCAAGAGTAATGTCAGTGCAGAACACAGAAGGAGTCCAAATTCCCATATCTGGCCAATGGCAATAAGGAGCTCACACTTCTCATTAGGTATTAATTGAAAACCCTGCCTGGAGCCATTAGAAAATTCTAGATTAAACAGAAGGATGACACAAAAAAGAACCAGAGTATCATGACATAATATAAAAATATCCAGCTTTCAATCTTTATATACAAAAAAACCAATGAGGTCTCAATCTAAATGAAATGAGTCAATAATGTTTACCAACATTAATAAGGAGATGCAAAATTCTCTGACAAGGAGTTTAAAAGAAGCAATATAAAAAGTAATTCAAGAAGTAACTACAAACACACTTGAAACAAATGAAAAAGGAAAGCTTTCTCTCTCTCTCTCTCTCTCTCTCTCTCTCTCTCTCTCACACACACACACACACACACACAAACACACATATACACACACACAGAAATAGGTCTCAGAAAATAAAAAAGACAAATAGAAGAAAATATTTTAGAATTAAAAACCCAATATTTAAAATAAAAATCTCAATGAATGGAAATATGAATGGAGGGAAGAAGAAGTACCTGGTGACACAGAGGTTGGAAAAATAAGAATTAACTCAATTTAAGCAATAGAGAGAAATGAGTTTAACAATTGAACCACATCATTGACATACAAGGATAGTGAAAATAAATCCTAACACTCATATAATTTGAAAGAAGAAAAGGCCAAGGTTGAGAAATTACCAAAACAAAGGATGTTAAAAAAAAAAAGACTTCCTATCACTTGAAAATTTATAAAATCACAAAGTTTAAGCCTACAAATTTAAAATAATGATGAAAATGACACTTTGTATGGATGAAAAATTAGAAAAAAAAAGTGTGCATGGTGAGAGACAGGGGCTTAATTTCATTTTGCTCCATATGGATTTCAAGCACCATTTGTTGAAGAGGTTATCTTTTCTCCAATATATGTTTTGGCACCTTTGTCTAGTATGAGATAATTGTATTTATGTGGGTTAGTCTCTGTGTCCCCTATTCTATACCATTGGTCTACAAGTCTATTTTGGTGCCAATACTATGCTGTTTTTGTTACTATTGCTCAGTAGTATGGTTTAAGTTCTGGTATTGTGATGCCACCACCTTCACTCTTCTTGCTAAGGATTGCTTTACCTAATCTGGATCTCTCATTTTTTTCCAGGTGAATTTCAAAATATCTTTTTCTATTTCTATGATGAATTTCATTGGGACTTTGATTGGAATTGCATTAAATCTGTATAGTGCTTTTAATAGTATGGTCATTTTGACAATTTTAATTCTGCCTATCCAAGAACAAGGGAGATCTTTCCATCTTCTAAGGTCTTCTTTATTTTCTTTTTTTAGTATTTTGTACTTTTCATTGGAGATATCTTCCACCTCTTTGGTTGATTCCCAAGTATTTTATTTTGTTTGAGGCTATTGTAAATGAGGTAGTTTTCTTAGTTTCTCTTTCAGAGAGAGGATTTGTCACTGATATACAGAAATGGCTTTGATTTATGGATGTTGATTTTATACCCTGCCACTTTTCTAAATTCATTTACTAGTTCTAGAAGTTTTCTGGTGGATTTTTTTTTTTGGGGGGGGGGTCCTCTAGGTATAGAATGATGTCATCAGCAAATAGTGATCCCTTGAGTTCTTCTTTTCCTAGCCATATCCCCTTTAATTTCTTTTGTGTGTTTAATTGCTGTGGCTAGAGTTTCAAGACCCTCTCTCAGGATGGGTTGGGGCACTCCCTTCCTTGAACTTCCCTCCCACACCCCTGCAAAGCTTTAGTCAACAGGAAATACCACTGAATTATCTATGAATTTGTAGGTCAGGCTTCCTGAGATGTTAAAGAGCTCAACTTTGTTCAGAAGGATTCTTTATAATGCTATGAAGCGACCATGTCAGAAAAAGTATAAAATTCCATGAGAAATAATGTAGTGACCCAATAAGGTCTAGTGCACTAATCTGGAAATCAGTCCCTTTAATAATATATTATTAAAAGAAAATCAGTTTTCATCCAGCCCCTAGGTTAGCTACATATAATTCCAGATATTTCAAATAATCTTTTAAAGTTTTCCTATTTCTCCAGATGGATAAGCTGATGCTAGTTAGGTGTATTTCCTTTGGATTGATGTGGGTAATAATTCAAGAGAAGGAATTGATTAAAATAAACAAGATATTCCTAGTAGTCTTTGTTATCAGATGTCTCCATAGCTTTATAATTAAAGTTGTTAAACAAATGTTTAATTCCCCTAGGATGTTTACATAGCAAAAATTTAACTATGGAGTCAGCATGGGAGATATTGCATCTGCAGTCAAATTGATTGAAGTTACATCATTTATCAATGATTCCTTAGCTACGTTTTATGGTTATCTAATTGTTTAAATTAAAAGACAACTTAAAATGCAATTGAATTTAATCAGAATTAGAAATTTTAAAATAATCAATATATGATACATTTTAAAGTCATTGAATTTTTATTACACCATAAAAATAATTTAATTTTCTTTGATCTAATCCTCATTATGATCAGGAACATTAAATAGGGACAAATATGTTTTATAAAACAACACACAAACACCAAAAAACTATGGAATCATATTCTGGCTCATGATACTTAAATTTCTAGATTTTTATAATGTTTAAATATGTATTCTATTAATAAAATAACTAACCAAATATTTATGAACATTTATAATTTCAGCCAGATGCTGAAATAAGAACCAAGAGTACTAAGATCAATTAGAAATGACTCTTTCCTCAAAGAGATTCTATTCTAGTTGTTGAGAAAGACACTTGAAGGAATAATTACACCCCATCCTGTTAAAGGATGTGGTTAATTAAAAAACAAAAAGTTCCATGGAAAGATAGAGAAGGAATTGTCTAACTAATTATGGGGCGTGCTACATGCTTAAGATAATTAGGTCTCTCCTAAGATAAGAGTAGATAATTTCAAATGGAGCATAGGAAGAAATCTAAGTGTACAGCATGAAGATTCTGCATTTGCTGGAAAAGTCCAGGAGGGCATGAGGAAGCTGAGGTAACAAGTCCAGTAGTGTAGGAAGTAAATAGGACTTCAGTTAAGTGGGTGGAGAGGTAAAGCAGGCCTGAAATCCTCCCTGTTTGCAAATGTCACATTCTAATGGTGTTTAGAGATAACCCGCAAAAATAATCCAGAGTACTGCCTTTGCCTTCAGCTATGTTAGACTGATTTGACCAAATGCTTGTTCTAGAGAGAAACATGGAGATTCTGCTATTAAGGAGGAGGATAAATAAATATTCCCAGGGCTAGAGGAGGTACTATTGATGGATAATCAGGCTTTTTTTGAAGGAGGACATAATCATTGACCTAATTCTGTTTTGTCTCTCTACAACCTGCTGTTTTCTGAATTATTCTTTCCCTCAGTGTTTCTTAGGTTCCAAGATTACAGAACTGATAGATAAACATCTTTTTATTGCAACTGAAACTGTCCCCTGAGCAACTATAGTTTCCTTGACACCAAGGAAACTCTGCCTTGTCAATCCCACAATAATGATCAACCAGATCATGGGCTGAATGAGATGGCTAGCTGTGCAAACCTCCTTAAATTTTTATTTTCTTCCTTCCCTATGGACCCACAAAGCTGTTCTTGATATTCCAAAGACAGATCTTAGGTTGCTAGACCACATACTGTCTTCCTGGTATGGTCATCCTGCATGTGGATGACCTTTAGTGTCTCTACCACTCTAGTATCTTTTTTGGTCTTTGCGGGTAAATGGCTGGACCTGGTCTATTGGGACCCTTGGAGCCAGGCCTTCACCCAGGATTCTGGGAACAAACTGGTTATCATTCATACATTCCACCAGCCCAGCTAGTAAGTAAGGATCCCTACATAGCTCTCACAACAGGCACAAGAGTACAATGTCACCTCTTCTCCAATATTTTAAGAAAGACACTGGTTAAGTTATAGAAACCTAATAGGAGTGAGATGAAATCTTAGAGTAGTTTTGATTTGCATTTCTGTAATTGCTAGAGATGTTGAACATTTTTTTCATATATTTTGTTGATGTATTATATTTCTTCATCTGTGAAGTGTCTGCTCAGTTCCTTAGCCTATTTATTGATTGGGTTATTTGGGTTTTTTGGTGTTAAATTTTTTGAGTTCTTTATATATCCTAGGTGTATCTGAGGTGCATGTGGTAAATATTTTTTTTTCCTAGTCTGTAGGTACTCTTCACATTACTGATTGTTTTAAAGAACTTAAAAATCAGCATACTACCACGACATAGCCACATCAATGTTTATAGCAGCTCAGTTCAAAAAGAAAAACTATGGAATCAAACTATGTACCCTTCAATACATAAATGAATAAACAAATGTGGTATATTCAATGGAATATTACTCAGCTTTAAGGAAGAATAAAATTATAGTATTTGCTGGTAAATGGATAGTATTGGAGAATATCATGCTAAATAAAACAAGCCAATCCCCAAAAAACAAAGGCTGAAAGTTTTCTTTGATATGCAGATGTTGATTCACAATAAGGGATAAGGGGCAAGAATAAAGTTAGGGAAGAATAAAGTTACTTTAGATCAGGTAGAGGGGAGTGATGGGAAGGGGAGTCATATTGGGAAAGGAAGGATAGTAGAATGAAACAGACATTATTATGTTATATACATATATGACTGCATGACTGATGTGATTCTACAACATGCACAGTTAGAAAAAATGAGAAAATATACCTCATTTATGAATGATATATCAAAATACATAAATGCACTCTACTGTCATATAGCTAATTAAAGCAAATAAAAAAAATTTAAAAAACACAAGTTAAAAAAAAAAACCTGATAGGATTCTGACTCCCATCAACATGTATGTGTTACAGAGTTATTTAAGGCAAGAGGAACATGAACTTCCAACAAAAATTCACATTGTATCTTCTAAATTATGTATCCATGTACCACATAAATGGACATCAATATTTTCTTCTTTATGAATTGAAAATAATATTGCTACTATTTCTATCACTACTAGTGCTAATAATAATGTGTGATTTCACAGTATTTGTTTTAAATATAATAATTATTAAAATTGTTTGAATAATGTCATGTTTAGAGAAAGCACTGCATAAATATTAGCTGCTATTGTTGTTATAATTTATTAATATTTTCATTATATTAAGTAGTCTTTAATTTTTGCCTATCTCCTGATGTATTTGTCATTTTTTAATCAAAACTATAATAATAATTTAGGGCATAAAAAGGGTTAGATCCATATTGTAATGTAACTTTAGACATTACACTATGATAGTAGATGCATACAAGATTTAAAATTAAAAATATCACTCCAGAGAGTGTGCAGATAGAATTATTATGAATTAGTATGAGCAAATATTCTAGTCAAAAGAAGTCTAATATAATAAAACTAAGACATAAATTCCAGATTTTTAATGCATATAATCTCAGAGATTTGGGAGGCTGAGATAGGAGGTTCTTAAACTCAAGAAAAGCCTGGATCTCAAATAAAAAATAAAAAGTTTGGGGACTGTAGTTCAGTGGCAAAGTATCCCTGGGTTCAATTGCAAGTTCAAAAAAAAAAAAAATTGGATGCAAACTGCCATAGCTGCAGCAGAGTTATCAGAAATGAACTGCAACAAAAAAGTATAGTAGATGAATCTGCTGAGGGTACCTTGTCAGGAAGTAAACATTCAAAGATTAGGAACTTTTCCTATCTTTATCAAATATTTGAGACATACAGAATTGCCTGGGGTATAGTAGTAATTCACCAATTATTTTTAACAAACTCAAATTTTAATGAACTTATTAATCTATATAAAAACACAAAAGGTAATCGAATAAGATGATACTGAACTACATTTTGGATAATATAAGTATGGAATATTTTGGGAAATCCAGGAGAAGCTAACATTTAAAGAATTTTAAAAGTCTACACATAATCAGCAACATACATTTTGATACCACCCTCATGTAGATACCAAAATGGTAAGAGTGGATAATGTAAATCAATTTATTCTCTTCAATTTTGCATAGAAATGTCAGAACATCCTTTACAAAGGAAGTTGTGCAAAGCCTACTAATGTGTTCTTTATATCATCCACACATGAAGAAATTAGAATTCTTTGGTAGGTTTGGAAATGGTTTTGTGAATCATTTGATTTGAGGCCTGTCACTTCACCTGTGCGGAACTTAAGCCTCCTCTTTTGAAAAATAATATCCTTTCTCACGCTTATGTTGTCAAGATGAAACGAGGTGATCTTTGAGGCAGAAAAGTTTAATAGTTAAAATTCAAATTTTTTATAATTTAAAACAAAATATGAACAAGCAATAACAGGATGGATTTAATATTAATATTTAGTAGGATAAAATTGAATTGATTTGCAGCGAAGGAGAAATTCACATAGTGTTTCTCCTCAATTCGTTTTGCTTTCTTCTCTCCTTCCATCTGTCCAGTTCAACACTGAGCCTGTATACACTGCATCTCTTTGCTTCTCTACTTGTTAAAAGTCAATTATTTTACGTGTAATGATTAAACATATGCTGTATAACTCTTAGGTACTAATGATGAAAGCTTTGAAATGCTGCCTTCTACTGTAATAGTAAGTGCTGGGTGAGGGTTTTGATTTTATTCTGCATGTGTTATATTAAGTAAACCCATTATTGTTTCATGGATGGGGCAGGAAACTAAAAAAACATAGGTGAGAATGACATAACTTTATTGTTCATAGCAAAGTAAACACATTCAATGTCACATTTGTATTCATTACCTTTTTTTTGTGTGGGGGGGTGAAGTTTACTGGGGATTGAACTCAATCCCTGAGCCACATCCCCAGCCCTGTTTTGTATTTTATTTAGAGACAGAGTCTCACTGATTTGCTTAGTGACTCACTTTTGCTGAGCCTGGCTTTGAATTAGCAATCCTCCTGCCTCAGCCTCCAGAACTGCTGGGATTATAGATGTGCACCATAGCACCTGGCTGTATAGTTTCTATTTATAGCCTATGCCCTGTGGGACCAGATGAATACCTACATACACAGTAGGTTACAGGAGAGAAATACTGCCTGGAGAATCATAAATTTCACAGTAAGCAGTAAGTAAAACTGGTCCTGAAAAAGAGATTACCTCATTCTCTGAGGTTGCATTTTGCAAACTTCAATAAGAGCAATCAAGACCTTGTAGCCCTGATGTGGTCACAAAGATGGGTAGAATTATTAAAGGACAATGGAGAATTTCTTCCCAGTGGAAAAATAAACAGAAAGGTAATTTACATTTACCAGAACACTGGGATATGTTCTGCAAACTGGGAGGATTACTGTATTATAGGTGCATACAGTAAGTATATAGTCCGAGGGTTGAATGTATCAGGATTCCTGAGGAAACTGATTTCTCCTCAGGGAACATTAGTATAATTAGACCTTAAATTAATTTGCCAATGGTAGAACTTTAGAGAATGAGACATCAAAGGAAACTATTTAAGAGAAGAGCTAAATGTTACCTAACCTAGAGATTAGAGTATCATAAGAACGATATGAAAGGAAGTTGAATAAAAAGTTTATAAACATGTAAGAATCACTAGATTATGTTCACATATTTAGAGATTTCATCAAAACTTTAAAAAACACCAATGATTTATATCTATCCATCCATCAAGCCATCCTCTGGTCAATACATTCATCTCAGAATTTTCCATATTTAGAGAGTACGGTTTTGGCAGGGAATGGACACAATGATCAGTGGAACAGATTAGAGAACCCAGGAATAGTCCTATGCAAATAGATCCAACTGAGAGTCTTGTTAGGAAATGAAGCTGGAGAAATTGAATGTCTGTTGGCAAATACATTACTTTCTCCCTAAACATTACTTTTTTATATACATCAAAATCAACTTAAACATGGATGAATATCTTACAGATCCATGGCTAGGAAACACGTTCATAGGTATGATTCCAACAGTATGACCCATTAAATGGAATTTTTGATATGATTAATTAGAGAGAAAATTGATATAATTTCATACAATAGAAATGAAACGTCTTTTCTCCTTAAAAGGCCCTGTTGAACATATAAGAAAACATGCTACATACTTGGAGAATATACTTAAAAGTCACATCTTCATCAAATGATGAGTGTCTAGTAAATATCTTTAAAATTTTTCAAGATTCAATATGAAAAAAATCCACTTTAACATTTTAACAGACCTTTCACTGAAGATGTTATATTCCATGTATCAGGAATATAACATCTTCAGTGAAAGTATGTATAATATGTCAAAATAGACTGTACTGTCATGTATATCTAAAAAGAATAACAACAAAGGATGAGATCAAAATAAAAAAGAAAGAACACAGAGATAATAAGTGTGGATGTGAAACGATGCTTCATATCTTTAGCCACTAGGAAACTGAAAACTGAAATCAAATTGCAGTATCCTTACATACCAATCAGAATGACTGAAACCAACCAATCAATCAATCAACAACAGATGAGATACTGAGAATCTGTATCATTCCCACATTATGGTGGGAATGCAAAATGGAACAGCCACTCTGGAAAATGAACTTGTAGTTTCTTAAAAAATTGAACTTGCAAACCACCATTGGACTTTAAAATTACCCCTGGGGCCTTTATTCCAGAGAAATGAAAACTTATTTTTGAAAACCTTTTACACAAATATTTATATTCCTTTTATTCACAGTAACAAAAAATGGAAAGTAACTTAGAGGTACTTCAATGGGATCACAGTTAAACAAACTATGATAGATTCATACCACAGAACTCTACTAAATACAATAAAAATGGAGGAAAATTTATTTATGTATGTTTCAACTTAGATGCGTCCCCATAGCCTCATGCTGAGTGAATACAACTCATTTACAATGTTGCATAATGTATGACTACATTTTCATAATATTCTTGAAATAACAGGGGAGTAAAAATGGAAAAAAAATGAGTTGTGGTTGTCAGGGTTTAAGGGTGAGGAAGAAAGTTTTTGT
The DNA here is from genome assembly GCF_047511675.1 of Marmota flaviventris. Taxonomy (NCBI): domain Eukaryota; kingdom Metazoa; phylum Chordata; class Mammalia; order Rodentia; family Sciuridae; genus Marmota; species Marmota flaviventris. Next base: position 84,915,873 of record NC_092509.1, on the reverse strand, counting down.
GTTTGTTGAAGTGTGAAAAGAGGATTCACAAAGCAACAATTATTTTGTATCTTGATTCTATCAAGTCAGTATCCTGGTTATGATATTGCACTATAGCCTTGCAAAATTTTAGTGTTGAAGGAAGCCAAGTAAAGGGCAAACAGGATCTGTCCAAAATATTCTTATAATTCCATGTAAATTTACATTTATCCTGAAATAAAAAAAAAATTTGAAAACAAAAGAAATACATGTATTTGGAAAAGATTTATTTTCTTCCCTTAGTACTTGAACAAATTCTATGCTAATGTGATTCATATTCTTAGTCTTTTTTTCTGAATATTTTTTGTTCATCTGAATATATTTCTTAGGAAATGCATTATACTTTTTAGAATTTTGAACAAAGAGCATGATAGCCTCACCATTAGTTATGTGTTTGAACAAAACACATGTCTCTTTTCAGTTGTTAAAAAGATGAAATTTAAAAATTATTTAAGTAATAGTATTCATCCATTAAGAACCAGCTTTTCTTAAATTTATTTTTAATAAATTAAAATGGAAAACAATTCCACTTTAAAAACCTGCACATTCCAAATCCTTGAGGTTCTCTATACTCATTCTCATTTATGCTTACAATCTGTTGAGAGCCACAGCCGAAGGGGCCCCAGCAAACTTCCAGCTGCCAGCAAACTTCCAGCTGCCGGCTGATGATTGGCTCACAGCGGCCCCAGCAACATCTAGCTGATTGGCTCCTCGGCCCCAGCAACATCTAGCTGATTGGCTCCTCTGCGGTGATGCTCATTGGACTGTTTCCCTGCCCTTTCAGACCACGGAGCTGCTCATTGGGGGACTTTTTTGGCTCTGCCCACGTGACCCAGCCAATCGGCCTCAAGAGCAGGAGGATTGTGGGAGGTGGAAAGAAGCTTGTGGGGGGAGAGAGAGGCTTGTGGAAAGCCGGTGGTGGCAGTTGAGGCTCTGAGGATTTTTCCTGAGAGGCTGTTTTGTTTGGCGTGTGTGGTTCTAAAAATAAAGTTAGTTTCTTTTGACAAGTGGCTTCTGATTGTGCCCAGCCAGACTGCGGCATTTGGTGGCTCGCACGGGGAGCGACTGAGGGTAAGTGAAACTGCTCGCCCCTGAGGGCAGGGCGAGAGGATGGGTAGCCATTTTAAGATTCTTCTTTTGTTATTTTGTTTCACTTTTGTTTTAAGTTGCCTGTCCCTGGAGATGTGTAAGATGGAAGAAAAACCGCTCACATCTGAGGAACAGATAGGGAGAAAGGACGGATGGACATTTCAGGAGGCTATTATAATGATTTTGTGTTGTTTCAATTTTGTTTCACTCTGTTTCAGTTTTGTTAGGCGTCATCTTGTTGGGTTGTATTATAGTAGAAATACGGGATCAGAAATTAGTAAAAAACAAACTGAAAGAGTGTTAAGTAAATTGTTAGAGGAAGGAGGCATCCCAGTAAAATCAATAGCAGTCAGGGCATACGTTGATACAATACAAAAATGTAGCCCATGGCTTTTTAAGGAGGAGTTGTTAAATATATCACAATGGAACCATCATGGTGAAGATTTAAAAAGAATAGAAAAGAAAAGCCCAGGGACTCTGCCAATTGGCACATTGCCATTGTGGACGTTCATATCTTGTTTGCTTAGTCCAAAGCCTTCAGTTCAGACAATGGTAGAGGAAGGAGAAGACATATTGATTCAAGTAAAAGAGAAGGTCTCTCAAGTTAGTCAGACAGAGGAAAAGATTCAAGTAAAAGAGAAGGCCTCTCAAGCTAGTCAGACAGAGAAAGAAAGTGTAAAACAGAAAAAGCCATCAGGGGGAAAGTTACAACAGGAGACTGCTACTAACACCTTTCTATCACCAGAGGACGTAAGTGTCCAACTAACAAGGCCACCTCCATATGCTGGGAGGTCCCCAACCCCCGCAGTTGATAGTTGGGATCCTGAGACAAGATCTCAAATATTAACATGCCCTGTATTTGAGGCAGGAGGGCAGCGATTTTACCAAGTTTTAAATTTCAAAACAGTGAAGCAGCTAAAAGAGGCTGTAACAACCTATGGTCCTCAAGCACCCTTCACTGTAAGCATGGTCGAATCCATTAACAACTTGAACATGACGCCAGCAGATTGGGCTAATATGTGTAAAGCTGTGCTAAATGGAGGACAATACCTGTTATGGAAGGTTGCCAATGAGGAATTTTGCAAGGAGACGGCTAGGCGAAATGCAGCAGCTGGTTATCCTCAGAGAAATCTAGATATGTTGTTAGGAAAGGGACCTTATGAGGATCAGCAGCAACAAATTGCATATGATCCTGGTGTATACGCACAAATTGCTGCAGATGCAATTAAGGCATGGAAGACTTTACAAGGACATGGAGGTTTACAAGGTCAATTATCTAAGGTAATACAAGGAGCTAATGAACCTTATGCTGAATTTGTAGATAGGCTTATTCAAACAGCTACCAGAGTTTTTGGGAATACAGAACAAACAATGCCATTACTAAAACACCTGGCTTATGAGCAAGCGAATCGTTGGTGCAGAGATATCATTAGACCATGAAAACATGAAGATTTAAACACATATATTAAATTATGTAGAGACATTAATGAACAAGAGCAAGTCGTGGCAGCTGCAGTAAAACAGGCTTTAGATGCCAGAGACATTAATGAACAAGGGCAAATTGTGGCAGCTGCAGTAAAACAGGCTTTAGATGCCAGGCCAAGAACATGCTACAATTGTGAACAAACAGGACATTTTAAAAGGAATTGCCCCATTGGAGGAGGGTTTAACAAAACTAGGTATCAAAGGAGTAGAATACCAGGTATTTGCCCACGATGCCGTAGAGGGAGACATTGGGCTAATGAATGCCGTTCTCAAACCACCATAGAGGGTACTCCATTATCAAAAAATGAACAAGGACCAGGTGTTTATCCACGATATCGTGGAGAAAGGCATCGGGCTCCATTGCCAAAAAATGGACAGGGGGCCCCAATGCTCCGGGGCCCAAAACCACAAATATACGGAGCACTGGAGGAACACAGCAACCCCATCAGGGTAGTGCCCAGGACACATTGTCCATCAGATCCCTCATCAGACAAACCAGAGGGAGCGCAGGGTTGGACATCTGCGCCTCCACCAGAGCAGTACTAACTCCAGAGATGGGAGTTCAAATCATTCCCACAGGGGTGAAAGGACCTCTTCCCAAAGGAACAGTAGGCTTATTATTGGGACGCAGCTCTTCTACTCTAAAAGGACTTATGATAAGTCCTGGGGTAATTGATCCCGATTATGAAGGTGAAATAAAAATTATAGCCAGTTCTCCAAAGGGTATATCAGTAATTTCACCAGGAGATAGAATAGCACAGTTACTAATAATACCCAGCCTACATGATAAATTTTCCAGTCGTACTGTAGAAAGAGGTTCCAAGGGATTAGGCTCCACAGGTGTAGATTGGGCTATGCTTTCTTTAAATTTAGATTCTCGCCCCATGCTAAAACTAAATATTCAAGGACATGAATTTAATGGGCTACTGGATACAGGTGCAGACCTTAGCATCATCTCTCGTCAAGAATGGCCAAAACATTGGCCATTACAACAAGCCACTCAAACGCTTCGAGGCCTAGGAGTGGCGACTAATCCCCATAGAAGTGCAATGGTATTAGATTGGAAGGATCCTGAAGGATGTGAAGGAACTATACAGCCATATGTATTGGATCATCTTCCCGTAAATTTATGGGGACGAGATGTCCTAGATCAATTAGGTTTGACATTAACAAATAACATCAACCAAAATGCACCCACTATTATGACTAGACAAGGTTTTAGGAAAGGAAAAAGATTAGAAAAACAAGAACAAGGTATAGCAGCACCAATACAAATAGATCAAGGAACAGAAAGACATGGGTTGGATTTTCAGAAAGGGCCACTGAGACAATAAAAATTACTTGGAAATCAGAAAGACCAGTATGGGTTCCTCAGTGGCCCCTGACTAAAGAAAAGATACAAGCAGCCCATGACCTGGTCAAACAACAATTAGCAGAAGGACATATACAACCTTCTGTATCTCCCCATAATACTCCCATTTTTGTCATCAAAAAGAAATCTGGTAAATGGAGATTATTGCAAGATTTAAGAGCCATTAATAATGAGATGGTTATTATGGGACCTGCTCAATCAGGGATTCCTTAGTTGTCTGCTTTGCCAAAAACCTGGTATGTTTTAGTTATAGATATTAAAGATTGTTTTTTTTTTTTTCAATTCCAATTCATCCTGAGGATAGTCCACGTTTTGCATTTACTATCCCTGCACTGAATCATGAAGGTCCTGATCAGAGATATGAATGGAAAGTACTCCCTCAAGGGATGGCTAACAGCCCAACTATGTGTCAAATTTATGTTAACAAAGCAATCCAGCCACTTAGAAATCAAAATCCTGAACTACAAATATTTCACTATATGGATGATGTATTATTAGCACACAAAGATAAAAACACATTGCTAGAATGTTATGCCACACTTACAAACTTATTAAAAAATTATAATCTAGAGATAGCAACAGATAAAGTACAATTAAATTTTCCAATTAATTATTTAGGAGTTCTATTATCCTCAACCATGGTCCGTCCACCAAAAATTCAAATACGAGTAGATCAACTCAAATCACTTAATGACTTTCAAAAGTTATTAGGAGACATAAATTGGATAAGGCCTTATTTAGGTATACCAACAGGAGAGTTGGGACCTTTATTTGATATCCTAAAAGGTCCATCAGATCCAAATTCACCCCAAATGTTAACGCCTGAAGCAAGAAAGGCATTAAAAATCATTGAAACATATATGGAAAATATGCATTTGGATAGAATTGATATAAGTTTGCCTTTATTATTTATTGTACTACCAACAAAAAATATTCCTACAGGAGTATTTTGGCAAGAAGGTCCATTATTATGGATACATTTATCTTATTCTCCTAACACTATTCTTACTAGGTATCCTGAGGCTGTAGGACAATTAATACTCAAAGGAATAAAAGCAGCAAAGGGAGTGTTTGGAATTTCTCCCAATAAAATTATTACTCCATATACTATGAATCAAATTGATGAGTTAGCTAATGAGTTAAATACTTGGGCAATAATCATGTGCAAATCTAATGTTTCATTTGATAACCACTTACCATCTAATCCTTTATTGTCTTTTTGGTCATTGCATCCTGTAATTTTTCCAAAAATGACAAGAAAAACACCTATCATGAATGCTCCAAATATATTCACTGATGGGTCAAATAATGGTACAGCAGCAGTAGTTACCCCTGATCAAACTTTTACATTTTTAGTACCCAAACAATCAGCTCAAAAGGTAGAGCTTAATGCAGTTTTACAAGCTTTTGTGATGTTTAAAGATTCTGTATTTAATTTATTTTCTGATAGTCAGTATGTAGTTAATGCTATAGTATCTCTTGAAGATGCTGGTAGGATTTCCCCTTCTTCTACTGTTTTATCTTTGCTTTCCACTATACAAAGTCTAATCTGGGACAGAAAAGATCCATTCTTTATAGGACATATCAGGGCACATACAGGATTGCCTGGAGCCCTTAGTTTGGGCAATTATTTAGCAGATAAAACTACACATGACATACATATTTTTTCTACACTAGAAGAAGCTATAAATTTTCATAAAAAGTTCCATGTCAATGCTAATACTTTACAAAAGCGTTTTAAAATAACTAAGGAACAAGCTAGACAAATAATAAAACAATGTCAAAATTGTGTGACCTTTTTACCACAAGTTAATCTTGGAGTCAATCCTAGAGGATTGATACCTAACCATATTTGGCAGATGGATGTCACACACTTGCCAGAATTTAGAAAATTAAAATATTTGCATGTTACAGTTGATACTTCTTCTGGATTTTTGATGGGCTCCCTTCATGCCGGAGAAAAAACTAAAGATGTTATAGCTCATTGCTTACAAAATTTTGCCACTGTGGGTGTTCCAAAACAGTTAAAAACAGATAATGCCCCTGGTTATACTTCTACCTCTTTTAAACAATTTTGCTCAACATTTGGCATTACTCATATAACAGGAATCCCATACAATCCACAGGGACAAGGCATAGTTGAAAGAGCTCATCAAACTATTAAAGCAAAAAGAAGGAATTGGGAAGGGGTATATATTCCCCAAAGATAAACTTAAAATAACCCTTTTTACTCTAAACTTTTTAAATTTGGATTCATCAGGACTTAGTGCTGCGGAAAGGTATATGTGTCCAAAAAATGTACATAAGCCCAAAGTACTTTGAAAGGATATTCTAACAGGACAATGGAAAGGTCCTGACCCAGTAATTGTCTGGAGTCGGGGGTCTGTTTGTGTGTTTCCACAGGGAGAACAGCAACCGATTTGGATTCCAGAAAGATTAACTAAGGTCCTGACCCAGTGATTGTCTGGAGTCAGGGTCTGTTTATGTGTTTCCACAGGGAGAACAGCAGCCGATTTGGATTCCAGAAAGATTAACTAAAGCGATTTCTACAGACCAAAAAGAAGATGATTTGGCTCAAATCCATAACAACTGATATCCAAAACTCCAGTTTGGCTATTCTTACATCTGCAACAGAACCAGGATGCTTTTTTCAATATCTATTTTATTATTGCCTTTTGCCATATCATGAAGTTCTATTTTGTTTTTTGAGCTCATACAGACCTAGGTTAATGTTTTGCTGATCAGTTCTATTTTTTGACTATAGAGTTTTTAAACATTGCAATGGAGATTTCACCTGTAAAAAGTTATAAGGCCTTTACTATAATGTTATGTGTTGTATGTATTATATTATGTGTGCATACTTGTGTTTTGTGTTATATGTTTGAGTGTACGTATGTCCATATATCATATATGATGAGCGCTCATGATAAAATGGATCCAAATATTTTTTTTTCACGTGATTTATATGGTTTAATTTAAATTGGGTAAACAACTGTTGAGGATTGTTTTAATATGTAAACAAAAAAGAAGGTTAACAGATCTGTTTGTTTACTTTCACCTTTCCTTTTCATTATATTTAATAATTCTCTTAAAGATAATGTAAATTGTTAAGAAAATTGTTTTCTTTTAGTGCCTTCTGTAATGTTACATAATATTTTCTTTAGCCATTATTGCCAGAATTCCTATCTTCATCCCAGTGCCGGTGAAGACAATGTAAATTGTTAAGAAAATTGTTTTCTTTTAGTGCCTTCTGTAATGTTACATAATTTTTTCTTTAGCCATTATTGCCAGAATTCCTATCTTCATCCCAGTGCTGGTGAAGTCAAAGATAAAACCAATCTACAGCTTCTACAATAGCCATCACTGAACTGCTTGCAGAACTTGCCTGGACACATTGTGAGCTCACCTGTATGCATTGTGAACTATCTGTTGGTGCAGCGACTTGTGGTAGTGTTAGGGTTTTTTTGCTGATGATGTCACCGGTGGTACAATTTTTCAAAGGAGCCCTCAATTGGCTTAATGTCATGGCATTTTGCATCCTCCTCTACTAGTGATGGTCTAAAATTTGGGGGCCAACAGAGGTGAGGCAAAGAACCTCACCCCCCCCACTGGTGCAAAGGCCTATCCACAAGTATAGCTGTATGCTGGACCGGCAGTCAGTGACGGGTATGATCTAATTGCAGTGGTACCAACCTAAGACAGGAGGCTGACGCCTAGAGGTCAGTTCATCCGATGACGGGTAAGGACCATATGTTGAATTGGACTGCCTAACAGACACGGTCCCTAAGCCACATGCTTGTTGTTTAAACAGAGAGGGGGAGATGTTGAGAGCCACAGCCGAAGGGGCCCCAGCAAACTTCCAGCTGCCAGCAAACTTCCAGCTGCCGGCTGATGATTGGCTCACAGCAGCCCCAGCAACATATAGCTGATTGGCTCATCAGCCCCAGCAACATCTAGCTGATTGGCTCCTCTGCGGTGATGCTCATTGGACTGTTTCCCTGCCCTTTCAGACCACGGAGCTGCTCATTGGGGGACTTTTTTGGCTCTGCCCACGTGACCCAGCCAATCGGCCTCAAGAGCAGGAGGATTGTGGGAGGTGGAAAGAAGCTTGTGGGGGGAGAGAGAGGCTTGTGGAAAGCCGGTGGTGGCAGTTGAGGCTCTGAGGATTTTTCCTGAGAGGCTGTTTTGTTTGGCGTGTGTGGTTCTAAAAATAAAGTTAGTTTCTTTTGACAAGTGGCTTCTGATTGTGCCCAGCCAGACTGCGGCAACAATCAACCCATTTTTGAATCAATATACTTCCCTTTCAAATATTGTCAATAACATCCAAAGTATGTTTCCCATACCACTTTTCTTATTTTTGCCAAAATCACAAATTTATTAGGCCTAGAATCTCCCTTTCAAGATAATGAAGACAAGTGTTAACAACTATTTTGCAACTGAATAAATGAAGGATTTCTTTCTCAACCTTGGATAATTATTTTCTTATGAACCACTATCAGGTCCTGAAGTCAATGGTACCGATTTGAGGTTTTGTGTTTTTTACAAGATCTCATTCTACAAATCAATTTTCAAACTAGTTTTTACTAACAAGTAATAAGTGACTTAAAAAATCTGTTTCCTTCAGACACATAATAGGATAAGCATGAAGCTATGTGAGATATAATTTTCTTTAGGCTAATGATGGGAGAAACATGTGACTCTAAAAACAATGACAAACTGACATTAAACTCTGGTATTATTGGTCTCTACATAACACTACTACTAAGCAGCACATAAACTTTACTTCCAAGGATTCACAAACCCTGGGATAAGATAATCCTACAAGAAAGGAGTGGAAGTCCCAAGATGGCCGCGAATAGAGTGCATCACACCCCGTGTACTGCGCCACTGCGTGGGTGAATAATGAGTTAGAACAACAAAAAACTATCTTGTTATGAACTTACAGCAAAATGGGGAAGGATTTCCAGCACCAAGGTCCGGTAATTGAGTCTCATACACGAGCCAACTGTGTGACCGGAGATCCGGGCTGACTGATCCGCGCGGCCCGCCCCGCGGCTACAGACGGCAGGGAGCCGCCGAGAAGTGACCAGCAAGCAGGGAGATTCCTGCAGATTCTGTGGAATCCTGCCGCATGAGCACTCACGGAGCCCTGGGCTGAGTTCGGGATTTCAGACGGGGAAGGAAGCGGGACAGCTCTATCCCCCACAACGGAAAATCCACCAAGGAAACCAGCGGCCACCATCTTGGAGAGCTGAAGTAACCACCGCCACTCTCTGACAGATTGCAACAATAAAACAGGTGCGTGTTACTCAGCTCCTCTCCCATACAGCAGGGAATTCACAAAAAATCTCTCCTAGGCTCTCCGGGGGAGGGATTATCAGAGCAAGCCTGCATAAAGATGCGGGGAGAACTAGAGACACCCGAGCTTCAACTCTCCCTCCCATCAGCGGGGAAAACGAAACCTGTATTGCCAGCGCGGGGGGAGGGGGAAGCGGAAAAAATCAAAACAATAGAGTGCTGGGGGGTTTTCAATAGCCACCCTCCACGCCCAACAAACGGCAGGCCCAGAGTACAGTTTGAACTGCCGAGAGGCATCACTCAGGGGAAATCTGGTCTAGCAGGAGAAACCAGGACAAGCAGGAGAAACCAGGGGACTAGAGGCCAGGCCCTCGCGATTGGGCGGCTGGAGAAACTCCACCCGCTGCCCGCGAGACTGGGTGGCTGGAGTCCTCCCCCCCCCGCCTTTGACCGACCGCACAACTGGGCAGCTAGAGATCGCCCGCCCACCAGCAGCAGCCGGCCCACTGCCCCTGCAACTGGGTGGCTAGAGATCGCCCGCCCACCAGCGACAGCCGGCCCATTGCCCCTGGAACAGAGCAGCTGGAGACCGCATGTCCGCCGGCTGCCTGCGCAACTGGGTGGCTGGAGTCCACCCCCCACCTTTGACCCACTGCGTGACTGGGCAGCTAGAGATTGCCCGCCCACCAGCAACAGCCGGCCCATTGCCCCTGCGACTGGGTGACGGGAGACCGCACGCCCGCCTGCGACAGCCGGCCCATTGCCCCTGCGACTGAGCAGCTGGAAACCACACGCCCGCCGGCGACCAATTGCCTGCCGGCTGCCAGCACGACTGGGCAGCTGGGGACCACCCGCCCGCTGGCAACAGCCAGCCCGCTGGCTGCGCGACTGGGCGGCTGAAGACCGCCCGCCCGCTGGCGACTGACCCCGCAATTGGGCAGCTAGAGATCACCCGCCCGCCAGCGACAGCCCACCCGCTGTCTGCGCGACTGGGCGGCTGGAGACCACCCGGCCGCCGGTGTCCGGGAGCTGAAACCAACCAGAGACAGTCCAGTCCAACCCCTCCATTCGGACACCCCAGTAAGGAGCCTGGGGCCCGCCATAGCAGGGAGGTGACTTCACTGGAGCTCGGCCGTCAGAATTCCTTCTCAGCGGAATCCACTTTAGCAAGCATAGTCTACCAACACAAAGGAGAGACAACAGAGATATACAAAACCAAAACAAATCTATAGGAGAGAGCAGAAACACAGCAATCAAATAGAACTGGAAAGTAGCGTGAACATCATGAAAAAACAAGGGAAAAAAGGAGTACAAACAATGCAAGACAACTTAAATCTACAGGAGGACCTAGAAGCATCAGAAACAGGGATAGGGAAAGAACTCAAGGCATACCTAACTCAGATGGAAAGGAATATTAGAGAAGACATGAGACAGCAAGTCCAAGCAATAAAAGTATATTTTGAAAATGAATTAAACAAACAAATTCAAATGGCAAAGAATGAGCTTTACCAGGAGATAGAGATCCTTTAAAAAAATCAAACAGTAATCCTAGAAATGCAGGAAACTATAAATCAAATTAAAAACTCAAACGAGAATATTACAAATAGACTAGATCAAGTAGAAGTCAGAACATCAGATAATGAAGACAAAGTATATCAACTTGAAAAGAATATAGTCAACACAGAAAAGATGCTTAAATCCCACGAGCAATCTATTCAAGAGATATGGGATGTGATAAAAAAAACAAATCTGAGAGTCATCGGGATAGAAGAAGGCACAGAGAATCAAACCAAAGGAATGGACAACCTATTAAATGAAATAATTCTAGAAAAGTTCCCAGAGATGAAAGATGGAATGGATTGCCAAATCCTGGAAGCCTACAGGACCCCAAACATTCAAAACCGTAATAGACCAACTCCAAGACATACAATTATGAAGATAGCCAACATACAGAACAAGGAGAGAATATTAAAAGCTACGAGAGAAAGGAGGCAGATTTCATTCAGGGGTAAACCAATTAGGTTAATGGCTGATTTTTCATCACAGACTTTGAAAGCGAGAAGATCCTGGAACAATGTATTTCAAACGCTGAAAAATAATGGATTCCAACCAAGAATACTGCATCCAGAAAAATTAAGCTTCAGATTTGACAATGAAATTAAAATCTTTCACAATAAACAAAAGCTAAAAGATTTCACAGCCAGAAAACCAGCACTGCAAAGCATTTTGGGCAAAATTCTACAAGAAGAGGAATGGAAAAACAGTGCCCAAAACCAACAGCGGGAGGTATCTCAGTAAAGGGGGAGGAAAACAACCAAAAAGTAAAAAACTAGCCAAACTAAAATAAATAAATAAATAAACATGACTGGAAGTACAAATCATATTTCAATTGTAACCTTAAATGTTAATGGACTAAACTCACCAATCAAGAGACACAGGCTGGTAACCTGGATCAAAAAAACAAATCCAACAATATGCTGCCTTCAGGAGACTCATATGATAGGAAAAGACATACACAGGCTGAAGGTGAAAGGTTGGGAAAAATCATACCACTCACATGGCCCTCGGAAGCAAGCAGGAGTGGCCATACTCATATCGAATAAAATCAACTTCAAACCTAAGTTAATCAAAAGGGATGAAGAAGGACACTATATCCTGTTAAAAGGAACTATTCACCAACAAGACATAACAATTATCAATTTATATGCACCAAATAATGGTGCAGCAACGTTCATAAAACAAACTCTCCTCAAGTTCAAGAGTCAAATAGACTACAACACAATAATTATGGGTGACTTCAACACACAGCTCTCACCATTAGACAGATCCTCTAGACAAAAGCTGAATAAAGAAACTATTGAACTCAATAGCACAATCAATAACCTAGACTTAACCGACATATATAGAATATATCAACCATCATCAAGTGGATACACATTCTTCTCAGCAGCACATGGATCCTACTCAAAGATAGACCATATACTATGCCATAGGGCAACTCTTAGTAAATATAAAGGTGTGGAGATAATACCATGCACCATATCTGATCATAATGGAATGAAACTGGAAATCAATGATAAAAGAAGGAAGGAAAAATCCTACATCACATGGAAAATGAACAATATGTTACTGAATGATAAATGGGTTACAGAAGACATAAAGGAGGAGATAAAAAAAATTCATAGAGACAAATGACAATACAGACACAACATACTGGAATCTATGGGACACAATGAAAGCAGTTTTAAAAGGGAAATTCATTTCTTGGAGTTCTTTCCTCAAAAAAAGAAAAAACGAACAAATAAATGAACTCACACTACACCTCAAAAATCTAGAAAAGGAAGAGCAAAATAACAGCAAATGTAGTAGAAGACAAGAAATAATTAAAATTAGAGCAGAAACAACGAAATTGAAACAAAAAAAAACATTGAAAAAACTAAAAGTTGGTTCTTTGAAAAAATAAATAAGATCGACAGGCCCTTAGCCATGCTAACAAAGAGAAGAAGAGAGAGAACTCAAATTACTAACATACGGGATGAAAAAGGCAATATCACAACAGACACTACAGAAATACAGAAGATAATTAGAAAGTATTTTGAAACCCTATATTCCAATAAAATAGAAGATAGTGAAGATATCGATAAATTTCTTGTCATACCATCTGCCCAGATTGAGTCAGGAAGACACACACAATTTAAACAGACCAATAACAAAGGAAGAAATTGAAGAAGCCATCAAAAGACTACCAATCAAAAAAACCCCTGGACCGGATGGGTATACAGCGGAGTTTTACAAAACCTTCAAAGAAGAATTAATACCAATACTTTTCAAGCTATTTCAAGAAATAGAAAAAGAAGGAGCTCTTCCAAATTCATTCTATGAGGCCAACATCACCCTGATCCCAAAACCAGACAAAGACACTTCAAAGAAAGAAAACTACAGACCAATATCTCTAATGAACTTGGATGCAAAAATTCTCAATAAAATCCTGGCGAATCGAATACAAAAGCATATCAAAAAAATTGTGCACCATGATCAAGTAGGATTCATCCCCGGGATGCAAGTCTGGTTCAATATACGGAAATCAATAAATACTATTCACCACATCAATAGACTTAAAGACAAGAACCATATGATCATCTCGATAGATGCAGAAAAAGCATTTGACAAAGTACAGCATCCCTTTATGTTCAAAACACTAGAAAAACTAGAGATAATAGGAAATTACCTCAACATTGTAAAAGCTATATATGCTAAACCTCAGGCTAGCATCATCCTAAATGGAGAAAAACTGAAGGCATTCCCTCTAAAATCTGGAACAAGACAGGGATGCCCTCTATCACCACTTCTATTCAATTTAGTTCTTGAAATACTAGCCAGAGCAATTAGACAGACAAAAGAAATAAAAGGCATAAAAATAGGAAAAGAAGAACTTAAATTATCGCTATTTGCGGATGACATGATAATATATTTAACAGACCCAAAAGGGTCTACAAAGAAACTGCTAGAGTTAATAAATGAATTCAGCAAAGTGGCAGGATATAAAATCAACACGCATAAATCAAAGGCATTCCTGTATATCAGCAAAAAAACTTCTGAAATGGAAATGAGGAAAACCACTCCCTTCACAATATCCTCAAAGAAAATAAAATACTTGGGAATCAACCTAACAAAAGAGGTGAAAGATTTATACAATGAAAACTACAGAATCCTAAAGAGAGAGATAGAAGAAGATCTTAGAAGATGGAAAAATGTACCCTGTTCATGGATAGGCAGAACTAACATCATCAAAATGGCGATATTACCCAAAGTTCTTTACAGGTTCAATGCGATGCCAATTAAAATCCCAACGGCATTTCTTGTAGAAATGGATAAAGCAATCATGAAATTCATATGGAAAAACAAAATACCCAGAATAGCAAAAGCAATTCTAAGCAGGAAGTGTGAATCTGGAGGTATAGCGATACCAGAGTTCAAACTGTACTACAAAGCAATAGTAACAAAAACAGCATGGTACTGGTACCAAAACAGGCAGGTGGACCAATGGTACAGAATAGAGGACACAGAGACTAATCCACAAAATTACAACTTTCTTATATTTGATAAAGGGGCTAAAAGCATGCAATGGAGGAAGGATAGCATCTTCAACAAATGGTGCTGGGAAAATTGGAAATCCATATGCAACAAAATGAAACTGAATCCCTTTCTCTCGCCATGCACAAAAGTTAACTCAAAATGGATCAAGGAGCTTGATATCAAATCAGAGACTCTGCGTCTGATAGAAGAAAAAGTTGGCTACGCTCTACATACTGTGGGGTGAGGCTCCAAATTCCTTAATAGGACGCCCATAGCCCAAGAGTTAATAACAAGAATAAATAAATGGGACCTACTTAAACTAAAAAGTTTTTTCTCAGCAAGAGAAACAATAAGAGAGGTAAACAGAGAGCCTACATCCTGGGAACAAATTTTTACCCCTCACACTTCAGATAGAGCCCTAATATCCAGAGTATACAAAGAACTCAAAAAATTAAACAATAAGATAACAAATAACCCAATCAACAAATGGGCGAAGGACCTGAACAGACACTTCACAGAGGAGGACATACAATCAATCAACAAGTACATGAAAAAATGCTCACCATCTCTAGCAGTCAGAGAAATGCAAATCAAAACCACCCTAAGATACCATCTCACTCCAGTAAGATTGGCAGCCATTATGAAGTCAAGCAACAATAAGTGCTGGCGAGGATGTGGGGAAAAGGGTACACTTGTACACTGCTGGTGGGACTGCAAATTGGTAAGGCCAATCTGGAAAGCAGTATGGAGATACCTGGGAAAGCTGGGAATGGATCCACCACTTGACCCAGCTATCGCCCTCCTCGGACTATTCCCTGAGGATCTTAAAACAGCGTACTATAGGGATACTGCCACATCAATGATCATAGCGGCACAATTCACAATAGCTAGACTGTGGAACCAACCTAGATGCCCTTCAATAGATGAATGGATAAAAAAAAATGTGGCATCTATACACAATGGAGTACTACGCAGCAATAAAAAATGACAAAATCATAGAATTTGCAGGGAAATGGATGGCATTAGAGCAGATTATGCTAAGCGAAGCTAGCCAATCCTTAAAAAACAAATGCCAAATGTCTTCTTTGATATAAAGAGAGCAACTAAGAACAGAACAGGGAGGAAGAGCATGAGGAAAAGATTAACATTAAACAAAGACGAGTGGGGGAAGAGAAAGGGAGAGAGAAGGGAAAGCATATGGAAATGGTAGGAGACCCTCAATGTTACACAAAATTACATAGAAGAGGATGTGAGGGGATGGGGGGGGGACAAGGGAGAGAACTGAACAACAGCAGATGAAGTAGAGAGGGATGATGGGAGGGGAGGGGAGGGGGGATAGTAGGGGAAAGGAAAGGTAGCAGAATACAACAGTCACTAATATGCCATTATGTAAAAATGTGAGTGTGTAACCAATGTGATTCTGCAATTTGTATTTGGGGTAAAAATGGGAGTTCATAACCCAATTGAGTCAAATGTATGAAAGATGATATATCATGAGCTTTGTAATGTTTTGAACAACCAATAAAAAAAAAAAAGAAAGGAGTGAATGAGAAGAGGCAAACTTATTTACCAACAATGATCATGTCCCTCTGTATCTGTTCATGTTTAGATAGGTCGTTTTTAGCATATAGTTCTAGGACTCTGGGTAATATTTTATCTTTGTATTGCAGTGAATAAAACTTCCAAAATTGCCTGAGCAAACAAGTGCACAACTATAATACTAGCTACTAGGGAGGGCAAGGCAGAAGAATTACAAATTTGAGATCTGGCTTGGCAACTTAGTGAGATTCTGGCTCAAAAACATAAATAAATAAAAATAACAAAGAAAGAAAGATAACATTAAAATGGCTGGAGATGAGATTAAGTGGTTAAATGTCCTCTGGTTCAATCTCCAGTACCAGTAATGAAACAGGTGGGAGAAGAAAAGTTCAAAATCCCAAGAATCATACATTAGGTTAAGAGAATTTTTTCAACGTATTTCTGTGTTTTCCAATTAAGATATTAATCACTAGGAATAACTACTATCAAGTAATTTATGCACAGTTTCAGCTTTATGATGATAATATTATTCTTTTTGAAAGGAATCAGATCTTGGGGGTTGGGTATTTAGTTAGTGGCAGAGCGCTTGCCTAGCACACTCAAGGTCAGGGTTCTGTCCTCATCCCTGGTGGGGTGGGGGATGGAGTGAGGAATCAAATATCTGAATAAGATTCAAAGTTTTTTCATGTTTTTTTTTATTAAGCCGTTTTCACCAACATTTTTAAATAGATGGGTACAATACAATTTAAGATATTTGTGATTGCATATTATCCAATGCAGTATGAATAAAGGGGAATGTCCCTCTGTTCAGACAGGATTGCAACACTTAGGAGTAATAGAATCCCCTCCAGCAATGACAAATTTCTCATGCCACCAAGAAAAGCATTTTTACCCAATCAGCACAGTAACTTTTAGTCACAGGTTTTATTTGGAAATGTATCCACCTCTGAGAGGCATCTATTTCCAATATCTCTGGGTCTTCCCTGGTGACAGAAGAAATTGTTTCATTTTTTAAAATCCATATTAAGGTAATCTACAAACTGGGATGGAGCTAGAGAAGATAATGCTAAGTGAAGTTAGCCAATCCCAAAAAACCAAATGCCAAATGTTTTCTTTGATATAAAGAGACTGATTCATAGTGGGATAGGGAGCAGGAGCATGGGAGGAGTAAACCAATTCTAGATAGGACAGAAGAAGGGTTGGAGGGCAAAGGAGGGGACATGGGGTTATTAATGATGGTGGAATGTAATGATCATTATTATCCAAATTATAGGTGCGAAGACACGAATTGGTGTGAATATATTGTGTATACAACCAGAGATATGAAAAATTGTGCTCTATATGTGTAATAAGAATTGTAATGCATTCTGCTGTCATATACAAATAAAAAGAGAAATTACAAATAAAAAAATAATATTGCTTTCTAAAAAACAGCAACAACAAAAACAAACAAACAAAAAATCCTGAAAGATGTCTAAATCTGTTTCATCCCAATGATTCCTAGTATGTCTAGTGCTTGTATTTAGACTGTATATGCAAAACTCAAACTTTACATTAATTGTAAGGCATGCTACTTTTCCATCAGCTACTAAATGGTTTCCAGTAATTAAGTTCTCTATTACCTTTCAAACCAAAAATATTTTAGGGGTACTGATTATTACATTTATTGGTTTAATTAAATTGACAAACAAAATAATCCATTTTTCTAATTATCAATATGTGTTTTAATATTCTGTCTATATTTTCATGCAAACAATACAGTCACATATTTTTCTAAAACTTGAGAAGAACAGAATTCAAACTTCTGACACTGGAACCATAACATAAATACAGGTTTGACAATGGTGTGTACCACACAGCACTGATAATTGTGGCAGTTAAAGTCAAACAATTTATTGAGAGAATTAAAATGAAAAGATACTTCTGAAGTCAATATATAGGAATTG
Organism: Marmota flaviventris; assembly: GCF_047511675.1. NCBI lineage: Eukaryota > Metazoa > Chordata > Mammalia > Rodentia > Sciuridae > Marmota > Marmota flaviventris. Next base: position 84,898,050 of record NC_092509.1, on the reverse strand, counting down.
TAAACTCCCAGGCAGATCTTAGTTTTTCTCTGTAGCAATTGGATGTCTGCACAAAGAACCAAAACATACTTTAGTTATAAATAAACTTTCCAAGCATTTTTTTTTCATGAAAGAATGAAGTTGTGCAACAGTATTAATTTTGAAGCACATTTTCTTTTCTTAAATTCTGTAAAAATCTGTGTAATTATCCTGATGATATTACTAAATATGAATATTCCTATAGCATTTAAAAATGCCAATTATAAAAGAATTATCACACTTCCTAGTTTCAGTAATAGGACAGAGGAGATCCAAAAAAATAGTAATCTCAGAATCTCTTATCACCCAATTTATTTCATGAAACAGAATATAAATTTCCAAAATTCCCACTGTTCATATCTATTTACAAAGTAAGATACTGCAAAACTTCAATTATAAATATTTTTGCTTAAAATTATTTTTATTTCTTCCTTAAACTGTCTTCAGTGATAATTCACCACATTTCCTACATTCTTATTCAGTAACTCTGAAATAAGTTTATATTTAATATATATGTTTATGTGTGTGCTCTCCCCAAGTTGGAATGGCTTAGTGACAGTTTGAAGAAATAAGGCATGGATATCTGTTCCCTATGATGATTTCATTGTAATTCTAAAGTGCTGCCAAGGTCTGAATTGCAAAGCAGTCATGTGTGAATAAAACAATACACCTAATTTATTGCATCAAGTAAAAAAGTATAAAAACTAAATATGGAAATATATGATAAATAATGATATACTGGCAAATATTCTCCAGGCTGAGCTGCTTTGAAGTGAATGATATCAACAGGCTTGTTAAATATAGATAAAGATAATTGAACACGTATATTGAAAGTCACCAGTTAGCTCAGGATTATTGCTAGAAGCTGTCAGATCAAGGGCATAGGAAATAGAATAGGATATTGATTATTCTTTGTGTTTTGTTTATGGTTTTCAATCATATCTATTCAAGATATAGAGAAGAGAATCATGCATGCCTTATTTGCTGTTTCTTTACTGACGAAAGTTTACCATGCCTCTGTATACAATATAATACCTATTCTACATGAAAATAATACTATCTCTAAGGCTACTTATCCATTTAAATTGCTCGCATCTTTGTGAAAAATAGATATGCTTAAAAAAAACAGTCCTCCATATAGCTTGTATTAATGTCTCATTTCTAACATTTTCTCAGAAGTCCCTCGATTGAGTTCTTCTCTTTCTCTTCATTTCACATACTTCATTGTGGAAAACAAAGCTCCCTTGCTTGCTTTCTCTATAGTTCTGATTAAAAGCTCCCTTGCTTGCTTTCTCTATAGTTCTGATTAAAATATATACATTTCAACTTTTTCAAATGTTCTGTTGAAGCTATGAAGGATTCCATATTGCTAGTGCCTTGAATTTATATAGCACAAAAGACAGACAGCAATATCACTTTCTAAAACTATCCCAAGTTTCCCAAATATATATCAAGTTCACCTTTCTTAATGTTTTCATGGCTTGTCAATACTGCCATCCTCATTATCTGAACTGTTGCAAAACACTTCCAATCGAAGTGCCTCCTGTTCTTTCCACCATTCTAAAGACTTGCCATCTTTAAATATATTGTATTCAGCTTTGTTAATATGCAACTGAAATAAATTGGATTTAAAGTGTACAATTTACATTTTTATGAAAGTGTAAATCTATGAAGGTATGACCACAATCAAGGTCATGAAAACATTTATCATCCCCAAAATTTCCCTTGGGCCTAATTTCTTAATCTGTAAACCTTGCAACCAAGAATTCCACATCAGGTTCCAAGGCAACTCATGACTTATTATTGTCATTGCAGATGAGCTTGCATTTTTGACCATGTCATATAAATGCAATCATCCATTGAGATGGTTTTTAGATATAAACTTTTCTACTCTGAACTGGGATCCCAGAAATCCCTTTCTAGTATTATTTTTACTGCAGAGGCAGCATATTTTAGGTGCTCACTTCATGACTTAAGTGGTCTAGTCTGCAGATCCTTGAAGTTCTTCCTTTGCAGCTTTCACCCACCTGAACTCTCCTCTGTGAACTCTATCTTCTTTGGCCTTGCTAGATTCACTTCAGAACTTTTGACTCAGGAAGATCCTTGAGTCCTAACTAGGTTAGCCCCCGCCCCTTGCTTCACCCTCTCACACAGTAAGCTGCAGCAATTGTAGAGATCCTCTCTTTATTTCCTGGCATTCAAGGACCACTGTCCTTCATTGTCTAATGTCGAATGACTTTAAAACCATATTCATCCATTTTGTTGTTTCAACCTTGAGAGCAATCCCAGCTCCTGTTACTCCACCTTGTATAAAAGAAGAAACTGATACTTTTAAAAGTATAAATTAGTCCATGTAACTCCCTCCTTAAACAGCCTTATCAATATTCATAGAATGAAAACAAATTTCTTTTATGAGGGGTAGGTTACCAGGGATTCAACTCAGGGGCACTCGACCAATGAACCACATCTCCAATCCTATTTTGTATTTTGTATAGAGACAGCGTCTCACTGAGTTGCTTAGAGCCTCACTTTTGCTGGGGCTGGCTTTGAATTCATGATCCTCCTGGCTCAGCCTCCCAAGCCACTGGAATTACAGACATGGGCCACAATACTTGGCTAAAAACAAATTTCCTATTAGTATAATGTTTATAAGATTATTTTCCAAGTTCATGTATCAAAACTTATCAACTCTATTCTGGTTACCATGGCCTAATACCTTAACAATAGATACCTCTCTCAAAATTCATTGATGTTCTTGTACTCAGATTTCTTTCTATGTGGTACATTCTTTCTTCATATTGTTACAGTTACAGTTCTCTCCTTTTAAACATGATAGATTAGTTGATTCAGGGAACAAAAAAAAAAAAACCTGTCCCACAGAGATAAGTATTTGAGTACAAAAGCTGTACACTCTATTTGAAACTGATTTTGAAATCATCAGAGAACACCAAGAGAGCGTGAGCACTTGAGAGACCATGATCCTAAAGAAAAGAGAAGCAATTATTCTCTTGTGGCTTTTTCTAATTCTTATCAGAGGGCATAGAAGTTGAGCAAAAGATCAGTGAAATGAAACTGGAAAAAGTCTTACCTACTAAAGAGAAGAGAGGCTTCTTGAATAGACAGACCCTGGAAAACACCTCTGCTCCTAAAGACTAGATAGTGTTATGCCTGAGGAGGTAGGCCTATGCTGTAAGAGAAAGAACTATGCCCTGGAGTTGAAAGCAAAATTAACAACAACAACAACAAAGAGACCAGATTCAACAAAGCCTAAAATTAGTTTTAAGATGATCAATGTTATTTAATAGTTTCTATTCTACAAGGCAAAGGGAAATTAAATGTTCATCAAGGGAGGTGATAGCATCTACATCTGAATAATTTTTATATGCACCATACCTGGCATTCAATAATATGTTATTAAGTATGTCAAGAAAACTTTTAGAATGACCACTAAAACGGTGAGAAATAAAAAGACATATTAGAGATTATTATTCACATGTTATCAAGTTATAAATGTTATTTGATCTGGACTTTAAAATAACTAGAGTATTATAATCAATAAATTAGAGAACATGGATATATATCAAGTCAATTTAATCAATAATAATCCTTGAAGATTATAACTATCAGTAATTCATTAAAGGAAATTAAGGATGGGCTTGTGACATGGGCTTAATAGATTAGAGAACTCAGAATTTCAATAACAAATATAAAAATTGAAGTGCACAGAGAACTAGAAAGAATAATATAGGTAAGTTCAGAGATTTATGCGATAGAAATATACACATATTTAAAAGTATAAATTAGTCCATGTAACTTCCTCCTTAAACAGATAGCCTTATCAATATTCATAAAATGAAAGCAAATTTCTTTTATGATATTTTTTAACAAAAAGGGAAAGACTCAAAACAAAACAATGAATTATGATGAAATATTGTCACATTATTTTCCAAAATAACAAAAAGACATAAAACCCCAGATTCAAGTTAAAGGAACTATAAACTCAAAGAAGTATAAACACTAAGCTCTATTATAATAATACTTCTCACAACCAAAGGAAAACAGTAAAATCTCAAAATAAAAAGGCCAAAAATAGACACTTTTATCTTCAAAGGAGAAACAGATTGCAAGCTAACTTCTCAAGAAATAATTAAAAACAAGGGAAATTACCATCGTATCATTAAAGTGCTGACAAATTTAATTCTGATACAGAATTTATATAGGCAATAAATATACCTTTGAAATACAAAGGTGGAATAAAGGGCATGTTCAAAAATAAACAAAACCAAAGAGAATTAATGACCAGCAAAAACTTTCACGTTTTAAAATAGATCAGAAGAATTCATTAGATAGAAGAATAACGTTCAAGACAGGATTTTAATAATAGAGTGTGGAATGTCAATCATAAAAAAGTACAAGTAGGTGAGCAATATAAATATTGAATTTTAAACTAACGCAAACAAATTTATTGTGAGATTTAAATTACATGTGGAAATAAAATTCAAATCATACCAGTTAAAGTACACCAAAAATAAACTAGCAAATGGAATATAAGTCTGATGGCCTCAGTTGTTCTATAGGCAATGCAATATAATTTAAAGTCCTCTTTGAGTTTATATAGTACACCATTCTACTTCCAAAAATAATATTGAGTTTCTATTACTGGCAAAAGAATAAATATAAAATTAAATTAGAAAACTACTACCAAAATATAGCTATCTACATCCTGAACCAGATTTTTACAAATATGAACAGAATTTAAAGCATACGAAAATTTTCATACTGTCTCTATACATAATAGTTCAAGAATGCTTAGAAAAATGTGGTTCAAAAATATTCAGAAAAATATTAAAATAGATCACATTGTGGTATGGACATGATGTGTCCCCCTAAACCTTCTGTGTTAATGCAACAATGTGCAGAGGTAAAATTATTAGATTATGATAATTTTAAACATAGCAGTAAATCAATACATTGATGGATTAATAATTTGGAAGGACTGCTTTACTGTGGAGGCAACTGTATCTAGGGAAGGTATGGCTGGAGAAGGTGGGTCACAGGGGTCATGCCCCTGGGGATAATATCTTGTCTTCCTTATTCCTTCTCTCTCTCTCTCCTTCCCACTTCCATGAGTCTAGCAGCTTTCCTCTGCCAAGTTCATCTGCCAGCATGTTCTGCTTCACCTTCTTCTGGCCCAGAGCAAAGGAGGCAGCTGTCCTTTGAACTCTGAAGGCATGAGCTCAAAACAAACTTTTCCTTCTTTTACTTTTGCTGTGATGTCTTTTGATCACAGCAACAAAAAACTGATGAACACAGAACCTTCTTTATTTATAGGCACACATTAATTACATAGAATTGTGGGGGATACCTGGGAATGAACTCATGGGCACTCAACCACTGAACCACATCCCCAGGCCTATTTTGTATTTTATTTAGAGACAGGGTCTCACTGAGTTACTTAGTGCCTCACTATTGTTGAGGCTGGCTTTGAACTTGCAATCCTCCTGCCTCAGCCTCCTGAGCCCCTGAGATTACAGGCATGCATCACTGCACCTGGCTGAATTGTGAGTTTTGTCGTGAATATTGACATATGCAATGCATACAATATAGTTTGATTGATTGCATTCTCTAGTGCCTTCCTTCACACTCCCTTTTCCCATGCATCCCTTGTTTCTACCATATTTTTCATAAATCCTTTTTAACAAATACTAAAATAAAGATTCAACAAAGAATAATTTATCATCTTCTAGCACAGGGTATGGAGAATGATGTGGGTCAGTCCTAGCATATAATATCTAGAATACTCAAACACTAGAAATAATTATTGACCAACCAAGGACTATCTGTTATGTAGTATCAAAATTCAGTTTGGGAAACAGTGGAACCCCAATAATTGAGATGTGTATGATTAGGTGGGTGCTTGGGAAAATTTTGAAATACTGAAAAACTCTAAACTTGGGGGCTTAAAAAATGTGGCTCATGTACTTTTGTTCCTCCCTCAATGACAATGAAGAAATTTCTATCCTATGAAAACATTTTTCCGCTCAGGATGGGCCTCATCTTCCCAGGTACACACTAGACATAAGTAATATTAAGTCAAGACATGACTTAGCTGAGAATTTGCAGAGTATCATGAGAAAGGAAAGATGCTATATCTCAAAAGAACTAGTCAGCATGAATTAGAAGGAGCTGGAAGAAAATAAATAGGATTTAATTTTGAGAATTCTTGACCTACAGAGAGAATTGTTTAAATATGGGAGAGTTTACCTAAGAGAAATTTGTAAGATATAAATTTTAATACCCTATCATGGGCCATACAAGATGGTATGAACTAACTACTAGGATAGATTCCAGAAACTGGAAAAGCAATGAATATGCCAAATGAAGGGAAGATGGCCACATTCCCATTGCAGGCAGTAGACAGTTTCAAAAGTTCAGGGAAATGGGACTATTTGAGTGATTAATTGTACATGGGTGGGGACTCTAGCCAGACAATTACATCCCACAGAAAGATGTGGAGAAACCAACAATTTGCCAAAACCATAAGAAACAGCATCATTAAATTGTACATTAGTAAGAGGGGCAACGACGACATTAAAGTATTTAGTAGTTATTTTCCTTTTCATCAGTAAGCCAGAACTGATGGAAGGAGAGGCAGTAATAGAACTAGGAGCAATAACACAAATAGAAATAGAAATGAGAGAACCCCAAACCATAGAGGGTGTGCTTAGACACCAGAAGCCAGGTGGATGCAATTATTGTAATGAGTAGCAGAATTAGATTAACAGCCAAGATGCCTAGCTATCCCACAGATATTTATGGAGACAGTAAGCAGAAAACAGTGCCCATATGTGCAAAATACACAGGCAGAGAAGTATTATTCAGCTTATACAACAGGACAAATAAAGGTTATATGACCTTTAATTGCTGTTTTCTAAAAAGAAAACATTTTCTGCCAAGATTCAAAACTTGAGCTCATTTCAAGTTTAGAATAATTTTGCTGCAAGGAATGTGATTTCCTGTAATACCATCCAAAACAGTGATTACTCTAGCCTGCTCCAAAGAGTGACTTGTGGACATTTCCTTGGATAATTCTGATGGAGATAAGGAAGATTTAGAATACTGTTTTCCTGAAGGTCTAAATTGACCTTAATACTGGGAGATTTGAAACCCCATCACACTCTTCTAGTAGACTGGAGACATTTGAGGCCAGATAATGAGTATAGCAAACAATGGTTTCATGAATATGTGATTAGGATTTGCATAGTTTGTAGTTGTTTCAATTCTCACATTAGGCTCCTAGACCTAATAAAAACTCTCAGAAAGTAATACCAAGTGGAAGCTTCTATAACTAGCCCCAAAATGTAATAAATTAAGTAATTCAACATCATGGAGTACAATGGCAAACATTACTCCATCCTCTGTAGCCTAAAGGATACAGATGTGGAACCCTCCACATTTGTTGAAAACAAATTACCATCCGGCTTCTGAGGAAACCAGAATGACTCTGAAGGATGATACTACATTATCTGACTATCTACCTGTCAATCTAGCTGGAGCCCCAGTCATAGCTGCTGTGTTATATGCTATTTTTTTTCCTAGATATTAGTGCAACACCTGTAAACATATGGTATGCAGCCACTGATTTGGGAAATAATAATTTTCCATTCTGTTTAGAAAATAGATCAGAAAGAACACATGAAATGAGCGATGGTACCCATTTACAGTTTTTTGGTTCTTTCCCATCCCCCAAGGATATGATCTCTCTCAATCTGGACCTTCTTCACATTTATACAATATTATGAAGGACATAGGAAATGGGCATAAAGATTGTAGCAGTTAAAGTTTGACATTTTTAAAGTAAGTACATGTTGAGATCATATATTAGGCACAAAACAAGCCTTAAGCAATAAAAAGGGGGAGGGCACATAAAATAACTTTTCTCACCACAGTGTAATAAAACTCTAAATCAAAACAGAATAAACTTCCAAATACTATAAATACAGTGGAATTAAACAACATGCTCCTGAATAACCAGTGGGTCAATGAGAAATTTTAAAATTTCTTGAGAAAAATGAGAATACAAACACAACATATGAAAACCCACAGGATACAGTGAAACCAGTAGTAAGAGAGAAGTTGGTAGCAATTAATGCCTACATCAAAGAAGAGAAAACTCTCAAATAAACAACCTATTACCACATCTCAAGAAGCTAGAAAAACAAGAACAAACTAAATTCAAAGTTAGTAGGAAAAAAGTAATAGAATCAAAGCAGAAATAAGTTAGTGACTAAACACACACACACAAAATCAACAAAATGAAGAGTTGGTGTTTTAAAATGATAAAATTGACAAATTGTTTTTAATTAGACTTTAAAAAAGCTCAAATAAAATAAGAGTTTATAAACAAATTACAACTGATACCACAGAAGCATATAGATCATTTAGAGACTGTTCTGAACAAATATATGCCAACAAATTGAAAAACTTAGAAGAAATAGATAATTTCTGGATATATAAAACCCACCAAAACTGATTCACGAAGAAATATAAAACCTCCATGGAACAATAATTAGCAAAGCAATTGAATCAGTAATAAAAAGTGTGACTTCAAAAAATCAGAAAAGCCTGGTGTGGTGGCTCAAGCCTGTAATCCCAGTGACTCAGGGGGCTGAGGCAGGAAGATCACGAGTTCAAAGCCAGTCTCAGCAAATGTGAGGCCCTAAGAACTCAGTGAGATCCTGTCTCTAAATAAAATACAAAATAGGGCTGGGAATGGGGAAGTGGTTGAGTGCCCCTGAGTTCAATACCCAGTACACCCCCAAAAAACAAAATCAGAAACAAGCCCAAGACCTAATGATTTCATTGCTGAATTCTGCTAAACATGCCAATTGTAGTGCCAATTCTTTTCAAAGAATCCAGAATTACCCTGATATCAAAGCCAAAAGAGACTAGCACATGTGCACACACATGCACACACACATAAAAGAAAAAATATCTCCAGAACAATATCTCTGTTTAACATCTTTTAGAAAAATCCTAGCAAACTGAACTGCATAGCACATTATGAACATCATTCACTGTGTGTAAAAGGGATTCCAGCATTAGTGGTTCAACCTATATAACCCAATAAACATATTAACTCTATCATAGTAAAATACATTAGCTTAAAAAATCAAAATCGGAAAACTTGTATGATTCCAATGGAAGCAGAAAATGCACTTGATAAAATTTAACATTCCTTCTTGATTAAAACTCTCAGCAAATTACATATACAAAGAATTTACTTCAATACAATAAGGGTCCATTATGAGAAACCCATAGCCAACATCACAGTCAACAGGGAAAATTTGAAAAGTTTCCTCCAATAAAATCTGAAACAAGACAAAGAAGCCCACTTCCACCACTTTTATTGAATATAATATGGGGAATCCTAGCCAGAGCAATTTGTTTGGAATTACACTTTAAATAAATCACCCTGATGGCTTTCTGGAGAGAACTTTTACCTGGGCACAACCTGAGACAAGATAATTGGCATAAAAAAAGGACACTGAAATAGCCTCACTGAAATGTAACAGACGCTGTATTTTTGTGTGTTAGAGTCCTGGCAAGGCAAGGGACCTGGCATACCCAGTTGAGATAGAGAAGAAATAAAAATGGTCCAGAAGGATGGAGCAAATTTAATTCAGATATAATTTCAGAAGATATTGTGAGTGAGAATATGAAAACTCCCCATAGTCTCTTATATGTATCTTTTCCTCTCAAACATAATAAAAAAATTTTTAATTGGGATAATACAGAAAGATAGATAGATCTCTGCCAAAACCCTGAGGAATGACACTTAATGGAGCACTTCATGGAAGAAAGGCCTGTAGAAAAGTCATTTTCCATGGGGGTGGCCAGGAGAACCTGCAGCTCTGTGGTATCATGTGTGACCAAAGCAATTAGTCATTTTACAGAATTCATAAGCTGATAATTAAAATCAGGTTTAGTGACACAATTTGAAGTTTGTATTTTTTTTGTATAAATGAATAATCTACATAATTGTAGATTATTCATTTGTAGTTTTGTTGTTGTTGTTGTTAGTGTTTTACTAGTACTAAGTTTGAATGTTTACAAGTAGGAATTACTGAACTGTGTCATTCAATGCACTGTAAGAATCTCTGAAAAAGGTCTTAGATCAAGTGTGGCTTGGTATCACTCACACAATAGATAGATAGATAACTACTGTGTTTTTGATAAGGTACTTTACATTCTTCAACGGATTTAATTTTGACTAAACTTAGGTGCAGGTGTATTTATGTTGAGAATATTAAAACCAAGAGAGGATAGTCAAAGTTCACATAAAAAGTAAGAAAATGAGTTGGAATTAAAACCTGTGGCTGATTCAAATAGCTCATGTTTAATGACTAAGTGTTCTTATGCCCAGAGTGTGCAAGGTAATTGTAAATATAAAACTTCCACTCAGAAAAGAAGCTATGCAAGACAGTATTTAATTAAATAAAGTTTTAAACAAAGAAGAAATGATTATGGAGATAAGATTGATTATAGTAGGAATTTGTGAAATTAACATTTCTAGAAATAATCACTGCAGTGTTAAAAAGTAGAGATATATTTATCTGAATCTTAAAAATGAAGTCATTATTTAAGAATCTTCAAAGACAAAATAAACAGTATTGTGGATCCTTTGTCTTAGACATTCCCCTTTTAAAGCTTTTTAAATAAGACACAATTTATCTCTGTGAATTTATGTTTTTTTTTATAATTATTTTCTGATTTTCTTACTAAAATTTCTTTAATTGTCCTTGGTAAATAAGAAAACATTTATAATGTCTACAAATTGAGATTTTTCTCATTAGATATGAAAGAAATATATCCATTCTCTGCATTTCTAGCTACATCTTATTTTGTGTAGCCTGACAAAATTTAGTAAATCACAAAGACAGCTTTGGGCCAAAATAATCAGAGAACTTCCATAAAAAGAAAATAGCAATAATCATAACATATAATTTGCTATTTAAGAGAGTTTGAATAAGGTAAATGATTTTATAGTATTATAGTCACAAAAGATTTGATTCTAATATTTTTATGAGTAAAAATATTTTGAAAGTTGAGATTACTTTCCTGTCTTTGCCTTCACGACTACCTGACAGCTGATTTGTGAGTTTGGGTCACACTTGGATGGTGTGCACCCATCTAAGAAATGACAAACATAGGGACCTCTTGGAACAGATGGAAGGTACCCACGGATGGTTTCATCTACTTAGGGGACTGGTAAATTAACGAAGGAGTTTGGGTTCTGATATTGAAATTTTTGCTTGCTGGCATCGCTTACAGAATTCGTCAATGACAGCTGCTGTCGTTACATATTTTAAACTCTTAGTGATGCCTGAGTTCTCAGGACTCTTCGTTTTGTATTCAGAAAACAAATCCCTGCAGCAACTTCTGGAGTTTTCTTGTTTGTGTCATTGGTTTTTGTTCTTCAATTTTCTGAAGCAGTGCTCTTATACTGAGGATGAAAAGTGTTAGGATATGGGTGGGAGCAATGTTGAACTCGTGGATGAGGAAAAGGAACTCTCTGGAAAATAAATACTGAGTTGCAAGTTTTTCAATTTTGCAGATTATTCATTGAAAGTTCCAATTATAAATAGGTTTCTTTATTTTAAAAAAAACAGTCTAATGATAAATAATTTGGGATCTAATGGTGTCTTACCATTCAGGTCCATGTTTTCCCAGAATTTTAAAAATCCTTGCTGAGAGCTGGGGCTGTATGTAGCTCAGCAGCAGAGCACTCGCCTAGCATGCATGAGGCAATGGGTTGGAGCCTCAGCACCACATAAAATTAACAAATAAAATAAAGGCATTCTTTCCATCTACAATTAAAAAAAAATTCTTTCTGAAACAGGGAAATATCATCTATCCTACTCAGAATTTTCAAAATCTCAAAACCAGTGATCACGTCTTGCTTTTCCTTTTTGATTATTTTTGTTACATTTGAAATCTAATTTTGGCTCAGATTATTATCCTTAATTAATAAAAAAAGTCTGTCGAAAATTAAAAGTATTTTTAAAATCAATATTTTTATTTTTTTTGAATTATTGTTGTTCTTAGCCACATTGATAATAATATTTCATTTGCATTCAGACATTTAAAAACTAATATAGATATTTTTCAAATTTCATTTCTCTTTCTCTTTCTTATCAGTTCTTAATGAATTAGGATACTAAGTTTAAGCATTTCTGCAATAGTTGTTCGGCCACAGCTGCTTCTCTATTGAGCATCCTAGCTAATGATATGTAGAGTAAAATTATATACTAATTAAATTCATGGACAATGCTAAATTGAGAGTTATCATTAACTGAAGAAAGTGCAGTAATGCAAAAGTATTATGATGATATAGAAATGTGAGAAGGAATAAAAGTTTGAAAATGTTCAACTTGAGAAAATGTGATTGGATGGGATGTGCCTGGGCTTTCACCTGTCTTGCCTTTGTTCAAAATATTTGTCCTTTTATAAATTCTGATGAGGACCCTCCCTAGAGAGTAATGAACAGGTAATGATTATTTCCTTGAGCTTTGGATTACAGGGGACCTGTAGTTGTGAGTACTTAATACCTTATCCACAGAATATCATGTGGAATAACTTACAACTATCCTTCACTACACACATAGCTTTGTGTCTTTCAGGCTGCTTTTAAGGCACAATTTATTTGAAGATGCATATCTATCCTACTTTGTACAACGTATGACGCATGGGATCTGCAGCTCACAGATTTTGAAACAGATTTGATTTGAATTAACAACAATAGCATTTATTTTTTTTAATTTTTTTTTAATTGGTTGTTCAAAACATTACAAAGCTCATGACATATCATCTTCCATACATTTGATTCAAGTGGGTTATGAACTCCCATTTTTTACCCCAAATACAAGTTGCAGAATCACATCGGTTACACATCCACCTTTTTATATAATACCATATTAGTGACTGTTGTATTCTGCTACCTTTCCTATCCCCTACTATCCCCCCTCCCCTTCCCTCTCATCTTCCCTCTCTACCCCATCTGCTGTTGTTTAATTCTCTCCCTTGTTTTTTTTCCCCCCTTTCCCCTCACAAACTCTTATATGTAATTTTGTGTAACAATGAGGGTCTCCTTCCATTTCCATAGTTTCCCTTCTCTCTCCCTTTCTCTCCCCCCAGTCGACTCTGTTTAATGTTAATCTTTTCCTCATGCTCTTCTTCCCTGTTCTGATCTTAGTTGCTCTCTTTATATCAAAGAAGACATTTGGCATTTGTTTTTTAAGGATTGGCTAGCTTCACTTAGCATAAGCTGCTCTAATGCCATCCATTTCCCTGCAAAATCCATGATTTTGTCATTTTTTAGTGCTGCGTAATACTCCATTGTGTATAAATGCCACAGTTTTTTAATCCATTCATCTATTGAAGGGCATCTGGGTTGATTCCAAAGTCTAGCTATTGTGAATTGTGCTGCCATGATCATTGATGTGGCAGTATCCCTATAGTATGCTCTTTTAAGGTCCTCAGGGAATAGACCGAGAAGGGCGATAGCTGGGTCAAATGGTGGTTCCATTCCCAGCTTTCCTAGGAATCTCCATACTGCTTTCCATATTGGCCGCACCAGTTTGCAGTTCCACCAGCAATGTACAAGTGTACCCTTTTCCCCACATCCTCGCCAGCACTTATTGTTGCTTGACTTCATAATGGCTGCCAATCTTACTGGAGTGAGATGGTATCTTAGGGTGGTTTTGATTTGCATTTCTCTGACTGCTAGAGATGGTGAGCATTTTTTCATGTACTTATTGATAGATTGTATGTTCTCCTCTGAGAAGTGTCTGTTCAGGTCCTTCGCCCATTTGTTGATAGGGTTGTTTGTTATCTTGTTGTTTAATTTTTTGAGTTCTTTGTATATTCTGGATATTAGGGCTCTATCTGAAGTGTGAGGAGTAAAGATTTGTTCCCAGGATGTAGGTTCCCTATTTACCTCTCTTATTGTTTCTCTTGCTGAGAAAAAACTTTTTAGTTTGAGTAAGTCCCATTTGTTGATTCTAGTTATTAATTTTTGTGCTATGGGCGTCCTATTAAGGAATTCGGAGCCCGACCCCACAATGTGTAGATCGGAGCCAACTTTTTCTTCTATCAGGTGCAGAGTCTCTGATTTGATATCTAGGTCCTTGATCCATTTTGAATTTACTTTTGTGCATGGCGAGAGAAAGGGGTTCAGCTTCATTTTGTTGCATATGGATTTCCAGTTTTCCCAGCACCATTTGTTGAAGATGCTATCCTTTCTCCATTGCATGCTTTTAGCGCCTTTATCAAATATAAGAAAGTTGTAATTTTGTGGATTGGTCTCTGTGTCCTCTATTCTGTACCATTGATCCACCTGCCTGTTTTGGTACCAGTACCATGCTGTTTTTGTTACTATTGCTCTGTAGTACAGTTTGAAATCTGGTATCGCTATACCTCCCGATTCACACTTCCTGCTTAGAATTGCTTTTGCTATTCTTGGTCTTTTGTTTTTCCATATGAATTTCATGATAGCTTTATCTATTTCTACCAGAAATGCCGTTGGGATTTTGATTGGCATTGCGTTGAACCTGTAGAGAACTTTGGGTAATATCGACATTTTGATGATGTTGGTTCTGCCTATCCATGAACAGGGTACATTTTTCCATCTTCTAAGATCTTCTTCTATCTCTCTCTTTAGGGTTCTGTAGTTTTCATTGTATAAATCTTTCACCTCTTTTGTTAGGATGATTCCCAAGTATTTTATTTTTTTTGAGGATATTGTGAATGGGGTGGTTTTCCTCATTTCCATTTCAGAAGTTTTGTTACTGATATACAGGAATGCCTTTGATTTATGCGTGTTGATTTTATATCCTGCCACTTTGCTGAATTCATTTATTAGTTCTAGTAGTTTCTTTGTAGACCCTTTTGGGTCTTCTAAGTATAGGATCATATCGTCTGCAAATAGTGATATTTTAAGTTCTTCTTTTCCTATTTTTATGCCTTTAATTTCTTTTGTCTGTCTAATTGCTCTGGCTAGTATTTCAAGGACTAAATTAAATAGAAGTGGTGAGAGAGGGCATCCCTGTCTTGTTCCAGATTTTAGCGGGAATGCCTTCAGTTTTTCTCCATTTAGAATGATGCTAGCCTGAGGCTTAGCATATATAGCTTTTACAATGTTGAGGTAAGTTCCTGTTATCCCCAGTTTTTCTAGTGTTTTGAACATAAAAGGATGCTGTACTTTGTCGAATGCTTTTTCTGCATCTATGGAGACGATCATATGGTTCTTATCTTTAAGTCTATTGATGTGGTGAATAATATTTATTGATTTCCGTATATTGAACCAAAAATGCATCCCAGGGATGAATCCTACTTGATCATGGTGCACAATTTTTTTGATATGCTTTTGTATTCGATTTGCCAGGATTTTATTGAGAATTTTTGCATCTATGTTCATTAGAGATATTGGTCTGTAGTTTTCTTTCTTTGAAGTGTCTTTGTCTGGTTTTGGGATCAGGGTGATGTTGGCCTCATAGAATGAATTTGGAAGAGCTCCTTCTTTTTCTATTTCTTGAAATAGCTTGAAAAGTATTGGTATTAATTCTTCTTTGAAGGTTTTGAAAAACTCCGCTGTATACCCATCTGGTCCAGGGCTTTTTTTGGTTGGTAGTCTTTTGATGGCTTCTTCTATTTCTTCCTTTGTTATTGGTCTGTTTAAATTGTGTGTGTCTTCCTGACTCAATCTGGGCAGCTCATATGACTTAAGAAATTTATCAATGTCTTCACTGTCTTCTATTTTATTAGAATATAGGGTTTCAAAATACTTTCTAATTATCTTCTGTATTTATGTAGTGTCTGTTGTGATATTGCCTTTTTCATCCCGTATGTTAGTGATTTGAGTTTTCTCTCTTCTTCTCTTCGTTAGCATGGCTAAGTGTCTGTCGATCTTATTTATTTTTTCAAAGAACCAACTTTTAGTTTTATCAATTTTTTCAATGGTTTTTTTTTGTTTCAATTTCATTGATTTCCGCTCTGATTTTAATTATTTCTTGTCTTCTGCTATATTTGCTGTTGTTTTGCTCTTCCTTTTCTAGGGTTTTGAGATGTAGTGTGAGTTCGTTTATTTGTTGGTTTTTTCTTTTTTTGAGGAATGAACTCCAGGAAATGAATTTCCCTCTTAAAACTGCTTTCATTGTGTCCCATAGATTCCAGTATGTTGTGTCTGAATTGTCGTTTATCTCTAAGAATTTTTTGATTTCCTCCTTTATGTCTTCTGTAACCCATTGATCATTCAGTAACATATTGTTTATTTTCCATGTAATGCAGGATTTTTCCTTCCTTCTTTTTTCATTGATTTCCAGTTTCATTCCATTATGATCAGATATGGTGCATGGTATTATCTCCACTCCTTTATATTTACTAAGAGTTGCCCTATGGCATAATATATGATCTATCTTTGAGTACAATCCATGTGCTGCTGAGAAGAACGTGTATCCACTTGATGATGGTTGATATATTCTATATATGTCGGTTAAGTCTAGGTTATTGATTGTGTCATTGAGTTCTATAGTTTCTTTATTCAGCTTTTGTCTGGAGGATCTGTCTAATGTCGAGAGCGGTGTGTTGAAGTCACCCATAATTATTGTGTTGTGGTCAATTTGACTCTTGAACTTGAGGAGAGTTTGTTTTATGAACGTTGCTGCACCATTATTTGGTGCATATAAATTGATAATTGTTATGTCTTGTTGGTGAATAGTTCCTTTTAACAGGATATAGTGTCCTTCTTCATCCCTTTTGATTAACTTAGGTTTGAAGTTGATTTTATTCGATATGAGTATGGCCACTCCTGCTTGCTTCCGAGGGCCATGTGAGTGGTATAATTTTTCCCAACCTTTCACCTTCAGCCTGTGTATGTCTTTTCCTATCATATGAGTCTCCTGAAGGCAGCATATTGTTGGATTTGTTTTTTTGATCCAGGTTACCAGCCTGTGTCTCTTGATTGGTGAGTTTAGTCCATTAACATTTAAGGTTACAATTGAAATATGATTTGTACTTCCAGTCATGTTTATTTATTTATTTATTTTAGTTTGGCTAGTTTTTACTTTTTGGTTGTTTTCCTCCCCCTTTACTGAGATACCTCCCGCTGTTGGTTTTGCGCACTGTTTTTCCATTCCTCTTCTTGTAGAATTTTGCCCAAAATGCTTTGCAGTGCTGGTTTTCTGGCTGTGAAATCTTTTAGCTTTTGTTTATCGTGAAAGATTTTAATTTCATTGTCAAATCTGAAGCTTAATTTTGCTGGATGCAGTATTCTTGGTTGGAATCCATTATTTTTCAGTGTTTGAAATACATTGTTCCAGGATCTTCTCGCTTTCAAAGTCTGTGATGAAAAATCAGCCATTAACCTAATTGGTTTACCCCTGAATGTAATCTGCCTCCTTTCCCTCGTAGCTTTTAATATTCTCTCCTTGTTCTGTATGTTGGCTATCTTCATAATTATATGTCTTGGAGTTGGCCTATTACAGTTTTGGATGTTTGGGGTCCTGTAGGCTTCCAGGATTTGGCAATCCATTCCATCTTTCATCTCTGGGAAGTTTTCTAGGATTATTTCATTCAATAGGTTGTCCATTCCTTTGGCTTGAATCTCTGTGCCTTCTTCTATCCCAATGACTCTCAAATTTGGTTTTTTGATGAGATCCCATATCTCTTGGATAGATTGCTCATGAGATTTAAGCATCTTTTCAGTATTGACTATATTCTTTTCAAGTTGATAAACTTTGTCTTCATTATCTGATGTTCTGACTTCTACTTGATCTAGTCTATTTGTAATATTCTCCTTAGCATTTTTAATCTGGTTTATGGTTTCTTGCATTTCTAAAATCACTGTTTGGTTTTTTTTTTAAGATCTCTATCTCCTGGTAAAGCTCGTTCTTTGCAGTTTGAATTTGTTTGTTTAGTTGGTTTTCAAAATATACTTTCAATTCTTGGATTTGCTGTCTCATGTCTTCTCTAAAATTCCGTTCCATCTGAGTTAGGTATGCCTTGATTTCTTTCCCTGTCCATGTTTCTGATGCTTCTAGGTCCTCCTGTAGATTTAAGTTGTCCTGCATTATCTGTACTCCTTTTTTCCCTGGTTTTTTCATGTTGTTCACGTTACTTTCCAGCTCTGTTTGACTGCTTTGTAACTGCTTTCTCCTATACATTTGTTTTGGCTTTGTTTATATCTGTTGTTTCTCCTTTGTGGTGGGAGATTATGCCTATAGATGTTGGGCTTTATTGTACTTTAGAGCTGATTCATTCAATTTATAAAGGGCTTCCGGATTTTGTATGCATATAGTGATTTGTTTTTTGTTCTTAGGACTTTATGATAGGTGCTATGAAGGTATAAGGGTTAGTATGTCTTGGCTACTTTAGAAGATTGCTCTACTGAAGGGGGATGCTAACCGTCAATTGTATCAGGGTGTTGGTAGTAGCTAGGTATTTAGGAGCACTATAGCCAGCCTCGAAACATTCACCTGTTTGCATTTAGACAGTTACACGAAATGGAGGACGTAATGCTTGGGATTAAAGTTGGGGGAAAGGGGAAGGAAGGTGCTCTTGAAAAGAAAGAAGGAGGGGGAGTTAGATAGCATAGAGGAGAATGGAAAGAACAATAAAACTGGAAGGGGAGAGAAAGAGGGAAAAAGGGAGAGAAAAAATAAAATAAAATTAGGTCTTAGAGATCCATTTTCTTCTCTTCCCATAGGCAAAGCTGTGCCCTCCGGGCTGAGATTTGCCCTCAATGTGTCAACAGCAATCCCTGTAAGGTGGCTCCTGGGAGTCTCTCAATCCTGTTGGTCCAGAGCCGTTTCACTTCTACAGCCCCTCCTCCCCTTCCTCCTGCCAGCCAGCCAGGTCCTGTGCACCGGAGGAGGTTCTCCAAGGATTTGGTTACACTTTCAGCCCCTCTGGGTGCTCTATTTCCCTAATGACTGAGCACTCTCTCTGTCATTCATCTAAGCCCCAGTGCTGTGGAGCTGTGTTCTGGGAGTCAATAGTTTAATTTTTCCGGACCCCTTTGGTGGGCACACCTTCGGAGTCTGGCGGCTAAGACCATTGGTGTCGCCACTGGTGGTAATGGGAGTTGGGGGTCGAGGATCCCATCTGCTTCCCTCAGCCCCTACAATCACGACCACTCCGCTGGCGGTAGGAGGAGTTGGGGGTCTGGAGTGTCCTCTGTTTCCCTCCGCCCCTACTGTCACGCCCTCTCAGTTGGCGGTTGGGGGAGTTGGGGGTGGGGAGTCTTCTCTGCTTCCCTCCGCCCCTACAGTCACGCCCACGTCACTGGCAGTATTGGGAGTTGGGGGTTGAGAGTCCTTTGGCCCTTACAGTCACGCCCACGGAGAGATTTTGAAGTTTCCCGGTTGTTTGTATCTGATGCAGGTGGGAGTCACACACCTGCTAAAGTAGATTCCGCTGGGAAGGAATCTCTTTGGCTGAGCTTTGGTGACTTCCCCTCTCTGCAATGGCAGGCCCCTGCCTCCTTGCTGGAGTGTCCGAAGGGAGGGGTGGAACTGGCTTGTCTCTGGTCTGACCCAATCTCTGGTTTTAGTTCCCAGTTCGCTATTTCATAAAGGCTTGGTTAGATTTCCTTCACGTCGTCTCAGGGGGGGAGCCGTTTGCCGGGTGGGCGGGGCCGTTCGCTGTGGGGGCGGGGCCATTAGCAGAGCTGGGAGGGCACAGGCCGTCTGCCGGGCGGGGACCCTTCTCCCCGTGCAGGGCCGCTGGGGGCCGCCTGCAGAGCCTGGGGTGCTGGCCGCGGGCGGGGCGCCAGCACAGCCGGGAGGGCGGGGGGGCCCGTTTGCCGGGTGGGCGGGGCCGTTTGCAGAGCCAGGAGGGCGCAGGCCGTTTGCCAGGCCAGGCGGGGACCCTTCTCGCCGCGCCGGCCGCCGGGGGCCGCTTGTAGAACCCGGTAGGCAGCGGCCTCGTGGCTAAGAGCCGGTCGGGCGGGGTGGCCGATCACAGAGCGTGCGGGGCCGCCAGGAGAGCCAGGATGGCGGGGGCCGTCTGCCGGGCCAGGCGGGGACCCTTCTCACTGCCCCGGGCCGCCGGGGGCCGCTTGCAGAGCCGGTTGGGCGGTGGCTGCGGGATTAGACCTCTGCACCCGCATGGCCGGCCAAGATTCACTTGTCTGGGGCCAACTGTCACCTCTAATATAACTTACTACTTCCTGGCAGGTCTCCTTTCAGCGGAATTTTGCTAGAAGTTCCTCAGTAGGTAGAATGTAGCTGTTTTAATGGGTGTTTCTGATCCGGTTAATGTGGAGATACTGAAAGTGCTGCTTCCTTGCCGGCCGCCATGTTGGATCTCTCCAATAGCATTTATTTTTGCCTCAACTTTCCTGAAGATGCTGATTTAAGGAAATCCTAAGGGAACTTGTTTCATTTATTAATTTTACTGATCATGGTCATCTCAATCAAAAGCACTAACAGGCACCTACATAAGCCATATACTTTTCTAAATAATAAAATGTCTAATAATATCAAAAAACAAATACTGATATGTTAAATAATTAAAATTAGTGAAAAAATAATATAGTACTCATTTAATAGGTATATACATAATGATATGGTTAAGAATTATTCTTTACATAGGAATTAAAAAGTTTATTTAATTAGATGATGACAAAGTTATGTCATTTTATTCAAGTAGATGATTTTATAGTACAAAAAAATTGAGAGCTAAAAGGACTGTGGGTTAAACAATTTACAGCATAATAAAATATTTTATCAGTAAACAATCCTTAACTTTTTCACTGAGAAAATTGTGGCCAATAAAAGAGGTTTATTTTCATAGTTTATATACCTAAAGCTAACACTCCAATGTCTTTACTTGCAATCTGATGCTATTGCTATAGTGCCCTATGGGCATCACAATGCAACATTTCCTAACAAGCAGATATTAATGACCTTTCACCAAAACATTCATTGATCCATAACATATAAAAACTTGTTTTAATCTATCAGCCATAAAAGTATCAATCATATTCTCTGTAAGTCGGTGCTCATTATAGTGAATATTATTCAAATTATAGAGAAATACAAGAGAATATTCCTGTTATGATGAATTTGTAGCTAGACTTTTTACACAGAGAAGAAAAAAATCTCAACAGCAGAGAGCAGTGTCACATGTCTGTAATCATATTGGCTCTGGAAGGTAAGGCAAGAGCTTGATCAAGGGTTCAAAACCAGCCTCAGCAAATTAGAGAGGTCCTAAGAAACTCAGTGAGAATCTGTTTCTAAATAAAATACAAAATAGGGCTGGGGATGTGGCTTAGTGGATAAGTGCCTCTGAGTTCAATCCTTGGTATCAAAAAAAAAGTTTCTAAAATATATAAAAATAATTAGTTTCAGTTGTTTGCAGTTGTTTAAGTCTCTGTAAGTACTAATTATAATTTATTATATTCATAACAAAAAGAGTTCACTGAAATAGAATCATTAGTTAAGACTTTATTAGATGGATGAAGTTCAAAGCAACTTCACAAACATGAATCTATAGAAAACATTAAAGAGAAAATCATTACACTTGGAGATAATCCAATTTAGGGAATGCTTGGCTATACAAAAATGTTTTATCTTGGTTGGTTGATTTTGTTGAAGTAGACATTGATTTAAATATCACAAGAAGATAGTACATAAATTAATTTAAAATATTAGAATAATTATCTTAAACATTCACATCTCTTTCAGCAAGCTTTTCATATTTAGAAGATACTGTGCTAAATTGTGAAAGGAAATAGAAAATTTTGTAGAAATTATTTGGGAGTAAATCTTATAAACTGGTAAAATACAGCATGGGCTTTCAACATTATGCATGCATCAGCAATTGGTTTGAAATTAGATCCCTGAAATAAACAGTTTTCCTCAGTGGGACTGTCATGGAAAGTCTCTCCCATAGGACTTCATAATTAAACAGATATGTAATCTGAACATTTGATATTTAATCTGATAGGTTGCTACTCATTGTAAATTTTCATAAAATAAAACTTGCAAAATAATTCCATGATGCTTCCATAAACCATAGTGTCAACCAGTAAAATTCTTGGAATATGCAAAATGTTTGTTTCTTGACATAATTTACCTCTTACCTCTTTACCTATGTTTCTTCACTATCTTCCTTAATTTGTTGATTGTGCTTCTTTGATCATATTTTAAAACTTAGTTATATAGACCAAGACTGCAAACTGCCTTTGAGGGAGGGAAAAGAGGAGAAAATGGGAAAGTATTGAGGAATAAAATTGAACAAATTATGTTATGTACATGAACAAATATGTCACAATTAATCCTATTATTATATATAAACATAATGCACCACTTTAAATAAATCAATTTTTAAAATTGTTTGACATAATCATAACTTGTTTTCATCACTTACCTACATATACATCTAAATCTATTTCCATTACATGTTATTCCTTTGCTAAATCTAATTTAATAATTGATTTTTTTAATACTTAGAACTAGCCAATTTCTTGCTTTTGCTAGTAAGTAGAGTGTTCTTGTTTGAACTTTGATATTTAATATGCCATTTAAATTTTGTTACTATGAATTTACAACAAGAAAAGATTTTAAAAGATTAATGTAATTAATATGTGAATAATGGATTAATGTGTAAAAAAAACAACAAAGGAGTCTATTACACTAGTTAAGAATGAATGACACTGACCTCAGCTAGGGTGAATATAGTGTTGCTACAAAGAAAGGGATACTTGTAGATATAATAATAACTGGGAAGAGAATATTCTTAAATCCTAGGACCTAGATATTGACTTTAAAAGAAAGAAAAAGGAATAAAAAGGTTATATTTTATGTTAAAAAATGTCTAATAATAATATCAAAAAAATAAATTGTGAAAATAGAAAATAATGTGATTCACAGTAAAACATGGATTGATTATATACACTTAATTTGAGGCTATAACATGCAGATGAAAATATTCTGCATAAAAATCAAAAGCAGAATAACAAATAAAAGTTCAGTACTAGAGAAATATAGTTGAAAATTATGAGTTCAAAACGAACAAAAGATGCCATTATGGTAGGTGAGACCTAAAAACAAAATAGGATATTGTGGAATGACTGAAATCTAAGAATACAACATTAGGAAAAATAATGGCAGATTATAATGGGATGAAATTTTAAATCAATAACAACACAAAAAATAGGAATAATTTTAATATCTGAAGATTAAATAATATTCTTGAATGAAGAGTGGATCATAGAAAAAATCAGGGGAGAAATTTTTAAAAATTTAAAAGCAAATAAGAACAAAACTACAATGTATCGTATCATAATCTCTGGGGCAGTATGAAAGCAGTTCTAAGATAAATGATTATAACATTGAGTTCCTCCATTAAAAAATAGATCACAAGTAAATTATCTAATATGATACCTGAAGCCCATAGAAAAATAACAAATTAATTTCAAAGTTAGTAGAAGACAGGAAATAATTAAATTCAGAGCTAAAATGAATGATATTGAGAATTTTTTAAAAAATGAAGGATCAATGCAAAAAAAGTGTTATTTTTTGAAAAGATAAAAAAGATTGATAAAACTGTAGCCAAACTAATCAAAAGGGAGAAGACACAAATCAACAAAACTAGAGATTTAAAAAAAAAAAGGAGATATGACCACAGGTAATACTGAAATCCAGACGATCATGAGAAATTATTATGAAAATTTATCCTCCAATAAACTAGAAAATATTGACAAATTTATAGATTCATATAACCTGCCCAAATTAAACTATTAGATACAGTATACTTAACCAGATCAGTATCAAGCAATGTAATTTAAGCAGCATTTAAAAGCCCTCCAACAAAGAAAAGTCCAGGACCAAATGGATTCTCAGCTGAGTTCTAACAGACATTTGAAGAATATGTAGTGCTGCACTTTAAAATAATTCCATGGAATAGAAATGGAAAGGAACTTCAATGAAGCCAGTATCACCCTGATTCCAAAACCAAACAAAATTATATCAAGGAAAGAAAAATTCAGAACAATATATCTGAAAAACATAAATAAAAAAATTCTTAATAAAATTTTGGCAAACCACATTAAAAAACACATTAAGAAGACAGTACATGATGATCAAGTGGGTTTCATGCCAAGAACGCAAGTTTAGTTCAACTATGCAAATCAGTAAATGTAACGAACCACATAAATAGAGTAAGGACAAGAATCACATGATCATTTCAAAAGAGTCAGGAAAAGCATTCAACAAAATTGGACACCCAAAATGCTGAAGAAATTAGGGATAGTAGAAACTTACATCAACATTTTAACATTTTAAAAGATTATATATATAGAAATTATATATATATATATAAAACCCAAAGCCAATATCATACAAAATGGAGAAAAATTTGAACTCATTTCCTCTAAAATCAGGAGTAAGAAAATGATGTCCACTCTCATCACTCCTACTCAACATCATAGTTCTTGAAACTCTAGCCAAAGAAGTAAGGTAAGCAAAGGAAATTAAAGGCATGCAAATAGGAAAAGAAGAAGTTGAATTATCTCTGTTTGCTGATGACATAATTCTATATATAGAAGACCCAAGAAACTTCCAGAAAACTTCTAGAGTTAATAAGCAAATTTAGTTAAGTAGCAAAACACAAGATCAACATCAATAGTTTTCCTATGCTCCAATAAGAAATCTTTAAGAAGTCAGGAAAACTATCCCTTTCACAATAAACCAAACCAAACCAACAAACCAATGACTTGGGAATTAATCTAACTAAGGAGGTGAAAGACACCAAAAATGAAAGCTATTGAATACTTGAGAAAAAAGAAAGAAAGAAAACCCTAGAAAGTGTAAAGACTTCCCATGTTCTTGGATAGGAAGAATTAATATTTTCAAAATAACCATACTATTAAAAGCACTATATAGATTCAATGCAATTCCCCATCAACATAACAATGGCATTCTTCACAGAACTAGAAAAAAGAGTCCTAAAATACATTTGGAAAAATATAAGACTCAGAAGAACTGAAGCTATTCTGAGCAAGAATATTGATACTGAAGACATCAAAGTAATTGACATCAAATTATATTATAGAGCTATATTAATAAAAAACAGCATGGTATTGGCATCAAAATAGACATGATGAAAAATGGAATAGAAGAAAAGACACAGAGAACCACATAACTATAATCTCTTGATAACTCACCAATGTGCCAAGAAGCAGTTGGAAAAAAGATTGCCTTTTTAACATATGGTCCTGGGAGTGCTGGGTATCTATCTATATCTATCTATATATATATATATAAATGAAACTAAATCTCTATCACTCACCCTGTAAAAAAGTCCAACTCAACATGGATAAAACACCTAGAAATTAGACCAGAAACTCAAAAAATGCTAAAAGAAAATATAGCCTCAAAACTCTGACATATTGGTGCAGGAACCAACTTCCTTAATAAGGCCCCTAAAGCTCAAGAAATAAAACCAAGAACCAATACATTGGACTACAAAAATTTAAAAAGTGTAGCAAAAGAAACAAATATCAAGAAAGTTTATACAGAGTCTCTTTCCGCAATTCCTCCAACAGGAGATTAACATCTACAAATATAAGGAAATCAAAATTTAACAGTAGAAAACTAATAACTTAATCACCAAATGGGCAAAAGAATGAACAGACACTTCTCAAAAGAAGACATATAAATAGGCAACAAATGTGAAAAAATGTTCAACATCCCTAGCAACCAGGGAAATGCAAATCAAAGCTACATTGACATTCACCTCATTCCAATTAGAATGGCAATTATCAAGACTACAAATAATTATGAGTGCTGCAGCGGATGTGCGGGAAAAATACACTCATCCATTGTTGATAGGACTTCCAATTAGTACAACCACTTTGGAAAGCAGTATGAAGGTTCCTCAAAAGACTAGGAAAGGAATTATCCTATGAACTATCCCACTCCTTGGTATTTATCCCAAAGAACTAAAATCCACATACTATAATGATGAAGGCACATCAATGTTTAGAATAACACAATACACAATAGCTAAGTTTTGGAACCAGATCTGGGTCCAGCCAACAGATGAATGAGTGAATAGAGATAATGTGGTAGGTATTAACAATGGAGTTTTACTCAGCCATATAGAAGAATGAAATTATGTCATTTCCATGAAAATGGATAGAATTGGAGAACATTATGCTAAATGAAATAAGCCAGGCTCAGAAAGTCAAAATGCAAATTTTTTTTTTTTTTTTTTTTATTCATAGAGGGAAGGTAGAGCAAAATATAGAGGAAAAAAATACAAGGGAGAACAGCAGAGGAAGGGATAAAGGAGGAAGAAGGAGGGACAGAAAAATGGAGTAACTGCAGAATAAAAGGATCAAGTTATGCTCTGTACCTGTATGAACAGGCCACAGTGAATTTTACCTTTATGTTTATGTATAAATCACCAATTTAAGGAAAATCATAAATAAATAGAAGGAAAGCCAGTAGATTATAGAAAGAGGAACAAAGGCTGGAGGAGAAGAGGGAAAGAGGAAGTACTGAAGACTGGTGTGGAGAAAATTATACTCCATGATTTCTGATGGTGTCATAATGAACCCCAACATTAAGTATAGCTATAATACACCAATAAAAATATTTTTTAAAGAATGGATACAGTAAAAGACACAGAGAAAAGAGACCAAAAAGATGACAGTAAAAGAGTGGTAGTGTTGGGGGTTGGGGTTGTGGCTCAGTGGCAGAGTGTTTGTCTGTCATGTGTGTGACACTGGGTTCCATCCTCATCACCACATAAAAATAAATAAATTAAATAAAAGTATTGTGTTCATCTACAACTAAAAAAAAGAAGGGTAGTGTGATCTCAGAGATGCCAATATGGGGTATAAAAAAACAAATAAAAGAAAATAAAAGAATGAAGGAAGGAGAGTTAGAAAGAAAAAAAAAAGAGGAAAGGATAGAAAAAGAAATGAATCAGGGCTGGGGATATAGCTCAGTTGGTAGAGTGCTTGCCTCTCATGCACAAGGCCCTGGGTTCAATCCCCAGCAGAAAAAAAGAAAAGAAAAGAGTCATCATCAATGATTTTCAAAGCATCTGGGAAGTTTCAGAGAATGAAGGCCAAAGAAGACCAATGTCTATTAGACATCAAGAACAACACTGCAATTCAGAATATAGGTGTAGCATTTATAATTAAGTCTATATATTTAATAGTGGTTATAACTAGCAACAAATAATGCTTAGCTTTAAAAAAAACAAGAAACACATACACACACAAAAAAAACTTACTTTGAGATACTAAAAAAAAAAAAAAAATGAGCAGTTGGCTTGGTTTGTTATCTTAACTCGTGCAGCCCTGTTAATTACAGAAGCTCTTAATGTCCAGCAAAGATCACACAACACTGTATTGATGTTAGGAATATGCTTTTCTACCAGGTTTTTCTCTTACTTTTTATTTTTTTTAATAGCATGTCTTTTAAAAAAAAATATTTATTTTCTAGTTGTAGTTGGACACAAAACCTTTATTTCACCCATTTATCTTTATGTGGTGCTGAGGACTGAACCCAGGGCCCTGCACATGTGAGGGGAATGCTCTACCGCTGAGCCACAGCCCCAGCTCTCTCTTATTTTTTAAATGATTCTTATAAACAAGATTGTTCCTTAAAAATTCTGAAATTAAATGTAATAAATTTGAATTTTAAAATTAGCATCTGAATATATCATAAATATTCAATAATAAAGACATTTTCATCTTGAAGTCACCTGAACTTTTTGATGTTATGTTTTTCAATGAGAAATTCTCAAATATTTCAAAAAAAGAGGAGCCATTAAGCCCTTAATATTTAAATAAAATGTCAACTTACATTTGGGAAAACATTTATTTTATTTTGAAAATTGTATGTGATAATTAACAGTTATCTATAGACTGAATAAAATATGTAATGTTAAGAATAAGGTTTTGTGAATAGTGTTCAAGGCAGTTCACAAAGCAGTTGTTTATATGAAAGAGGCTCAGCTTTTGTTTTACTCTCAAATCTACTTGGACTCCCCCACACACTCAAAGTAACACACATTAAGATTTTTTTAAATGCAGAACAATAGAACAAGCTAAAATCATACTGGAATTAGCAAATGTGTTTACAATTTTGTTTTTCTTTTAAATTGATTTGACTCAATAATTGTACATATGTATATAATGTGATAATTCAACATGTACCTATACTCTGAAATAATCAAATCGTAGTAATTAGCATTTCTGCCTCCTCATACATTTATTACTTCTTTTTATTTGGAGACTCTGAACTCTCTTTTAGTTCTTCAAAAACTACATAAGAGGCTATGCTCATCCTACCGTACTGTAAAGTCTGATTATATAATTCTCAAAATTGAAAAATCAAGTTACTGGTATATACATCATTGATTAATTTCAATAGCATCATGCTCAATGAAGTGAGCAGGTCACAAAGCCTACCCACTACACTATTGTGAATAAATGTCATGAGATAGAAGGAAACTGGAGTTTCAATGAACAGAGTGGTTCTTATCAAATGATGGGCTTAGGACAGAAGGGGTAAAGTGCAGAGGGACTCAAGGAAGCTTTGAGGGAGTTAGGCACATTGTGTCTTTTGAATTGGGAGTGACCACACAGCTATACATTTGTCAGACACTTAAAGTCTCTTCTTCAAAATCAGTGATGGAAAATAATATATACTTTTTCTTTTTCCAGTACCAGGTATTGAATCCAACAGAACTCAACCACTGAGCCACATCCCCAACTCTTTTTTGTATTTTATTTAGAGAGAGGGTCTCATTGAGTTAGTTGCTTAGAGTCTCTCCAAGGTGTTGAGACTGGCTTTGAACTCACAATCCCTCTGTCTCAGGCTTCTGAGACACTGGGATTACAGAAATATATACTTTTAATGTATAAATTTGAATAATCTTTTTTAAGATCAGTGAATATAACTATTTAATCATTTTTTATTTTTTGTTTTAGTGACTTAAAGAATGAAATTAGCAATTCCTTAAAGTTTTAGATTTGTGAACGATTAGCTAACTATCCTGGGTTAACATAAATTCCTTAAAAGTGTGGTTTTTCCTTTAAATTTTTTCTACATGCTCTGAAAATTCACTAATTTAATTTTCCTATAATGACCTGTAAGTAGGAAACACTATTAATTTATTTTCTTTTAAAGATGAGTAATTTGATATTGAAAATAGATTTGCCATTTGTCCAGGGACTATTATATGGCTGAACACAATTAATATTATTATAACAGTTTCATAAAGCAGATCAAAACTGGGTTTATGAACATCAACATAATTATATTAAAGACACCTCATTTATTGTCTTTTCCACTGTGGGAGATCTTTTATTATTGAGGCAGTGTGGGAAAGGACTTTTCCTAATTTATTCCACATTTTATTTTCAACACGAAGTGCTAAACCTATTGAACCATGGACCTTTGGTGAATTGATCTCTTCACTTGCGGTATTTACCGCTCCGGTAAATTAGGTGTACATAATAACCAGCTGTCGACCTCCAGATGCAGCAGAGTCAAGCCGCATAAATTCCCAGCCTTTCAGACATACACACTGCAATGCCTTTATCTGAGAATTCGGTCTGCCGCTGCTGTAAATAATTTCATACCGTGGAAACTAATTTCATGCCATCTTTGTTTTTATTTATTTAAAAATAAGGAAAATTTGTGATAAAAGTTCAACCATCGTAGCAATACAGCTGAAGTTTTAAAAAGAGGACATTTTATATGACACAAATTTCACATTTAAAATTGCCTCCACTTTATGTATATCTAGTATCTGAGGAATATCTTTTTCTCAACAAGATCATCTATAAGAGAGAGAACTGTCCATTAATTGAGTCACACTATCTTTACACTTTAATTTCAACCTAGCTAATGAATAAACAAATAGGATAATTATCTTTTTTGAAAAGCTGGAAAAAGTGATTATAGTGTTGATTGGAAAAATAGTTAATGTAGATGACAGTGGCAAGAAAATCGACTAATCAGGGAAAGAGTATTTTCTAAGATCAAAATTTCCTTAAATTCTCATGTATATTAGGAAATCAAAATAATGCAACCCACATACATACATATATACACATATTAAATACTTTGGATTACCATGAGCCACAAGGAATAAAATAAGCAAGTACATTTGAACTGAATCAAAAACTCCTAAAAGAAATATCCGTGTTCAAAGAGAAGCATCATTTAATCCATTTGTAGATTAGTAGAGGAGGTACCCACATCAGCGAAACACTAATAACATGAAAGACAAAGGTCAACAGAAAGGACTTAAGTAATTATTGAAAGGTGCAAAGTGGCCATTTTGGAACTTCATCTTCATTTCAAAAATTGATGGTATTACAGTTATAAATAGATCGATAAATAACAGAAGCTGACTAAGACAGTTAAGGGCTAATTGGTCTTTTCTCAGTCAGAATGATAAATGGAGCAAAAAACTCGATTGTAAATTGCTCCATAGAGACTTTATGATTGACAAAGAAAACACAATATGAAATACAGTTTTATGTATTCTTGAGAATTATAGGAATATTTTTAAAAGCTGTTAGTATGCTAATAATGTATGAGCAATTAAAGTGTTAGCATGACAATTATTACCCATGTCTCATTTTAAATAAAGGCTTATAAAATGAACATATTTAAAGAAACTCCAATTATATATTCTAGAGGAATAAAATTGTATTAAACTTGATGAGATAATGTCCCTACACATAGCAAACTGCTAGTGGATGAGGAGGGGTGGCCATGGACAATTGAATAGTGATAGATCTCTGTTTCCACCACAACATGGTTTGCTTCCTACATATGCAACACATCCCTGCCTCTATTATGAAGATAAAGAGGTAACTAGATTCTATGAAGCAATAGAACATTAGAGGCAGGACTATTCTTGTTCCAGATGAAAGTAACCAAAAACAAAACAACCATCCAAAGACATCCGGGCAGGCAATGTTTTCTTGAATTATATACAACAATTTTTCTAGTTAAACCAGAATTTGCTCCCCAAAGAATTGATAATTAGGAAGTTATAGTGAAAGACACAGATTTATTGTTGCAATAATAAACCTTGATTAACAATTTATGTGGATGTAACCTGTGAGAAGTTAGTCAGTAACCTGTTGTTAAGTTTTATGCCAATAAAATCAAGTTCAGATGATTGATACCATGAAATCCACTAGGACCATGTTGCAAATATCAAACTGATCTACAAGGGCAATGTCCATAAAATAAAAGGTATGAATAGAGAGACTTAGCCTCTCATCTTTCCTTAATACAACGCCTAATCTCTAAGCACATCTTTTAGAGGATATAATGGGAAAAATTATGTTAACAACATATTTCACTAATAGACACTCTTTATAATCCACATTTTACCATAAACATGATTCTGAAAGTCCTGGTTACTCAGATACTAATTATATGCTGCTGAAATCCTACAGTGAAATCCTACAAGAACAAAGGATGTTTACTCCTTTTGAAGAAACTTTCTCCCAAGTAGAACTGCAAAACTAAAATATTATTTTTAAAATAATTTGTATTAATAATTTTCTATCAATCAATATTTTCTCACTAGCACATGGTATATTTTACAAACTGATAAAACTTCTTTTCTATTTTTCTAATAAAATTTGTGTTCTTAGGTATCAGATAAACACTGAACTCTAGATATTTTCAGCATGCATAAGGTAAGTTAGTTTTCATGAGAGTTAAACAATAAGCTGCATCTTTTAATTACTGTACTACTTATCAGAAAGTAAAGAAACCCTAGTACAAAGAAAATAAACCCTTTAGATCAATATTATTGGAAATAATGGGAAAATGGGGGCCAGACTCTGAATTCTCAGTTCTCACAAACAAACTCTCATTTTTAGATACTTTTTAAAAAATAATACAGTATATTGATATCATGCATGACCTTTTGAGTTGTATTAGGGATTTTGACTAATGCATTTCAACATCACATTTTATTATACCACATGCTACCATGGTCAGAAGAGCTCAATTAGTTGAAACCATATAATTTTTAGTTGTATAAGGATTAGTGTTATTTGGATTTTTTTATTCTCCAAACCTTAACATTTGGGGTATTACTGAAAAATTGGATTTCAGGTAGTAAATGAATCTTAGGATGCATGTTATTCTAAATCCCTTATCAGACTACATGAATTTCACAGGTCCTACGGAAATTTCTGTACACTGGTGTTACAGAGAGGTTATATCCTCCATGTTAGTACCAAATGTGGACCATGATCTAAAAATCAAAACTGTCTATGTCAATTCTTTATATATGTTTGCCTTAATGAACTTGGGCTTTCATAAATAATGTCCATAAACTAAGGGGCTATAAACAATAAGAATTAATTTCCCACAGTTATGGAGACTGGTAAGTCCAAGATGAAGGTGCAGACAGACTCATTTTCTGTTGGGGATGTACTTACTACTTCATAGGCATTTATCTTCTCAATGTGGCGGAAGGGGTAAGAGCTCTTCAGGTTCTATTCTATAAGGGCACAAACTGAGGGGAGTCCATCCTTACAATATAATCATCTACCACAAGCCTTACCTCCCAATATCATCATATTTGGGTTTAGGAATTCAACTATGAATTTTAGGGAGACATTTTCAGTACATAGCAATGGCCTAAGATGGCTTGGACAATATGTCTGAACCTTTGGAATTGGGCCATAGAGATACTTAGACATAGTTTAATTCTTCTGGGTTCTGACTGATGTATTTTGTTTTTCACATGTATCAAAGCAGCAAACACAGAGAGGTTCAAGAATAAATTTACCAATTGTCACCAATATTTTTATTGCTCTCTTCCTTTTTTCTTAAAGATTCATGGAAGTAGATACAGATAAGACACTGGTAAGGTCACATTTGAGCAAAAACCTGAAGAATGTGAAGTAGAGCAGTGAGGCATATGTACATTTGGGGAAAGAACTGTCCATGTGGGGGAAGCAGGAACCTGAGAGCCTTATGGGAGGAGCTTGCTAGATGTGTTAGAGAAAGCACAAATAATATACGGTGTCATTTGAGCACTATGAGCCAGAAGATGAGGTTGATGAGGCATTAGATTGTTCAGACACACAGCAATTTGCAGACCATCATAAAGCTTTTGCTTTTCCTGAGCTGTAAAATCAATGCAGGATTTTGAGCAGAGGAATTATAAGATTTAAAATATATTTTTAGAGGAGAGATCTGTCTTGTAGAAATTTTACTGTAGTGACTGAAAAACAGAAATAGGATAACTAGTTAGAAGATTGCTGGAAGATTGCAGGTGATAGAGTTGGTGTATTGGACCAAAGGGCCAGTAGGAAAGTCAATGAAATGTAGTCAGAGTCTTGATATATGCTATACTTAGACTCAACAAGATCTAGTGCTGGATTAGATAGTGTGGAAGATAGAACTAATTCAAGAATGATGGAAAGACTCTTGCCCTGGGAAATTACAGAATGGCCTTACTTAAAAGACAAAGAACATGGCAGTTAAAAACAGGATTACAGGATTTGGGAAGAGGTCAACAGTTCAGTTTTAAATGCTTTATTTTGGTACTCTGATTAGAAAAATAAAGGAAATATTCAATATTATTTACCTACGCAATACAAGATTTTTTAGTATAATCTGGAGTCCTATGTTTGGTGTTTGGAAATCATCAAAATATAGGAGTATTTAAAGCCAAAAGAAAGGAGAAATGCACATTTTCTTTGTGTGTGTGTGTGTGTGTGTGTTTGTGTCCATGTAGAAAGTGTGTGTGGGGGTGTGTTTGTGGAAAGTCTGTGGGGCGAGGAGCCGTCCAATATTCAAAGGTGAGGGAAAAAGGAAAGAAAATGAGAAGAAGACACTTTTAATAGACTATCTCTTTGTTTTTAATTTGCTATAAGATTGCCTATGTTGCCCGTTAGTATGCTGATATGATAGATTTGCTAGAAAGAATCAGATACTACAAGAGTGAAGTAATTATTTTGGCAATGTCCTTGGGTAGGAAATAGTAGAAAATTAGTTTTATATAGTGGTGTAGACAATTCATTTATACTAAAACAGGATGGAAGGTAGACTATGTGGATAAAAATATAAGTGCATTTGATAGTTTTGAAGTTGAAAGTAGAAAATATTTCTTATTTTATTGCTTTATTTCCTCATTGCATTAGTAAACAAGGCCACTGACTGAGACAATAAATTATGAAATTTGCATTTGGGGCTTGGATACAGAGATTTACATTATAGCCTAATAAAAAGAGGCAAATATGGAAATGTAGCAAAATATTCAGACAATACTAAAGGTCCACTACTGGCAGTTGATTTTAACATTGCATCAGTCAGCACAATTTTGTGGTTTTCTCCAGTCACATATAGCTGCTTAGCTCTAGAGGTATAGAGCAGCAGACTTTGGATTAGCCAGAAGACTTTTTTTCCCCATATGAATGTAACTGATAGAGAATGAGACTAGGGGATTTAGGACCTCTATAAGGGTATGGATTGTGGCATCTCAATGAGGAGATGAATAAAGGTATGATATAGGTAAGAAAGAATGAAAAGTCAGTGGACAAAAGGTGACAGGCATTTGTAAGACTTAATAATTCTCAGAACAGGGAACCAAGGAGAGTAAGCATGGGTATAGGGACAAAGTGGGTGTGGAAGAAAAGGAAAGTTAAATTTTAAATTATGTATTAGTTATGATCAGCTTTGGTTTCATGAATACAAGAACAGTAGAGCATTTATGACTCCACACTTATAAGAGTCCTTTCCTCCTTAGTGTTCTAAGGTCATTAACTTGAAATTCTTATTAACTGAAAAAGCAAGGACTTGTGCATTTTCATTTTTCTTTAGTCCCAAGAAAATGGTAACTTTTGAACTCATAGCTAGAAATAAACCCTCACTGCTGATGCTCAACATGTGATTTATTTTTTTTTACTTTATGATGGTTTGAAAGTGATATACATTCAATAGAATGTGTACATCAGATTTTAAATTTTGATCTTTTCCAGGTACCAATATGCAATATAATACTCTGATGTAGCTGAGCAGCAGCCATAAGCCAGAGCTGCAGACCCACATCCACAGAATCATAATGGTAAACACTTGATACACTACAGTGCTTTATGTTACTAAGCTAGAATGTTTTGTAGGCTAAGTATATGAATTTCACTTTCAAATTATAATATTGTCAAGTTCAAATGTGTTCCTCAGTATATAATCTCATCTTATGTTGAGGAACATCTATATGGAAAATAACTGTATCTAGAATACAGTCATCAACATGAGTGGCAAATTTAGTGGTCAGAGAATAATATCATCAGGGAGAAGTAATAAAGTAACTGAAAGGCCCACATACTGAATGAGTTATTTGCAGGGATACTAAGGTCATAGGAATTACATCGTTATTGTAAACAGAAATAGTAGGCCAAGATTTTATTCTCTCTTCAAGATATGGCACGCACAATTTAAATAACCATATATGACTGCCAAAACTAATGATTAATAGCTATCTCATGTCATTAGCTTTAAAACCTTTGACTTTTTTAAGATGAAGAGAGGGATGGGAATAATAAAGTATCAATAAAATACAAGAAAGATACTTATCTCTTCTTTTTTAAAATATTTTTTAGGTATAATTGGGCACAATACCTTTATGTTATTTGTTTATTTTTATGTGGTGCTGAGGATCAAACCTAGTGCATCACACATGCTAGGCAAGCGCTCTACTGCTGAGCCACAACCCCAGCCCCTACTTATCTCCTCTTAAGATACCAAAACAATATTCTTAATTAATCTCAAGGAGGAGAATATTTGATACAAAATAAGAAGTTGAAAGGAAGATTCAGATGAGTTTGTGATTTGGAAGATTCAACTGCTACAGTGTTTAATATTTAAACATGTTGTTTAAATATTTACTTTTCCCATGCCTCAAGACATACCCAAGATAATCAACATATAAAGAGAAAAGACTAATTTTGGCTCACAGTTTTATAGATTGCATTTCATGAACAATTGATCCAATTGCTTTTGGATTGTGGTGAGGCAGCACATCATGGTGAGAGCACATGATGGAGAAAACCTATTTACCTCAATGCTGGGAATGAAAAAGAAGAGCAAGAGATCAGGGTCTCACAGTCTCCTTTGAGAAGATACCTCTAATGACCGAAAGTCACCCACCTGACCAAATCTCACACGGATTTCATCATCTCCTGGTAGAACCATGCTGGCCATAAGGCCTTCAGCACATGGATCTTTGTGGAACATGCAAGATCCAAACTATAGCACAGGGCTAATGAGAACTCTGGTACTAACAGAAAAAAAAATCATTCTATTAATTATAATATAATGTATATAGCGTGCTTCTCTTCTTGTTGTTTTTGTCTACCCAAGTCATATTTAGAATCATTTTACCTACTCCTAGGATACCAAATATTGTAGATGTTTCCTGATGAAAGTCATATTTTGTTTATTCTACTTGTTTCTTAACATTGTGATGAGAGGGTAATATTATTTCAAAATAAAGACTCGTGTTGTACTTCAAAACTGGAAATTGCTTATTTTGTATGTGTTTTCTAGAGGATTAAGCCTATGTTCTTATTTTTTTTCTCTCATATGTTTGTTTTATGTTTTCTTCTACCATATGTGATTACTTCTGTGGTATTTAATGCTTCTGGAATTTCTATTGATATTTTTTGAAGTTTTTTTATTCTCTAAATATATTTTATAATGCTCTAATAGTTCTTTTAATGGTCATATTCTGTTTTAGGAGGACAATGAGTTCCTGATTCTCTCTAATGTATCAGATAAAATATTGGGGGTTTTGGGAGGGGAATCTCTCATTGTTTGAATTAAATTTGTCATTTTTTAAATTTTCACCTAGGACTGCCTGTTGTGAACTAGACTTTTTTTCCTCCCTTTTAGGGAACTAGTAATCTTCAATCATAACACCACTTTGTTAGTTATCCATAAAGAAAATTTGAAGTGACTCTGGGATTTTTTCTATTAGAAAATGGATGTGTTCATGATAGAATATCCCTTAAGGCATCCTGACTTTAATTTAAGGTAGAAGGCAGAAACTTATTCTCAGGCTACATGGCCTCCAAGTCTCAAAGTGTTCCAAATTTTATTCTCTGCTACAAATCTCTATAATGAGCCAATAATTCTTCTAAAATGATTGCTCACTTTCTATAATGAGAGTATTCTGGTATTTTTCTGTGAATAGTTGTTTATGTGAATGATAGTGTCATAAATTAGATGATAC
Organism: Marmota flaviventris; assembly: GCF_047511675.1. Lineage (NCBI taxonomy): Eukaryota > Metazoa > Chordata > Mammalia > Rodentia > Sciuridae > Marmota > Marmota flaviventris. Next base: position 84,860,724 of record NC_092509.1, on the reverse strand, counting down.
TATAGAAACTTGTGGAAAATGTTTTCTGATACGTTACATTATATATAAAAGCACTATTTCAAAATAAATTATTTTTATTTCTATATTATTTTATTTCTGTATTTCCATATTATAGTTATGGATTTAAGTTTATTTTAAAACTATATATGTAGGTGGATGATACTATTTGATTTTCAGTTTGGATAGTAAAAAGCAGCTTTGATCTGATATGGTTATGGCCTGGCTGAAAATTCATTTACTTGGCTGCTTCTATTAATGACCTGAAGTCCAGGTGACAACCATGCTCCCTTTGAAACTATCTTCCTCACAAAACTTTGCTATAGCTTCCCCTCTCCATCTTTTCTTACTATTGTGCATTTATTTGTTTGATATATTTTAATCTCAGTTGGGATCTCTGGAGATATTATGCATGAGTCAAAATAACAGCAAGAAAATATTGGCACAATCAGAATGGTTAGTTAAGGAAAGGTTAATAGAGGTGAATTTAGCAATGTTTGCATAAAGCTAAATAACATAATGGAAGATTCAGCACCCCAGACTAGCAGAATTTGAAAACTAAGTACCTGCTCCTTGTGTCATGGACTCAGCGTCAGTGAGTTGATGGATAGGCTAGAATGAAAAGGTCAAGTGGTTTTCATTACTGTTTTTCCACACATCTTGTGCATTTCTGGTTGTATTAATTTCCTAGGATTTCCATAACAGAATGCCACAAACTCTATAACTTAAAACAACAGAAATTTATTGTCCCATAATTTTGGAGACTTGAAGTATTATATCTAGATGTCAGCAGTGCCATGTTCCCTTTCAAACCTGTGAAATCTTTCCACACCTCTTCTAAATTCTGATGCTTGCTGGCCATATTTTGCTCCTGGGTTCACAGGTATGTTACCAACCATACTGAACTTCCATCATCACCTGGTTTTCTTCTGTGTTTTCACATTATATCATTTTCTTATAAGACTATCAGTCATACTGGATTAAGTGCCACCTCTGCGTAGTATGACTTCATTTTAGTTAAACAAATTACATCTGCAGTGTCTCAATTTTTAAAAGAAATTCTTACAGTTTGAGGTACCCAGAATCAGGAATTAATGTTTTGGGAACACAACCAAATCCAAAAAAAAGTGAGGATGGTAGAAAGCCTAAAATCAATAATGGACTACTCACACAGTTGTACTCTAAGGTAGCCAGACTTCTTACATTGCAAATGTCTCCCTCCTGAGTGAATGATTCCAAAGACAAAAAATGGAACATAATACATTTTTGAGGTTTGGACTTAGAAACTGGAAACTGTTACAGCTAAACTTTCCTATTCTATTGACCAAAACTGCTACTAGGTCCAACCAATTAAAAAAAGGAAGTTTTTTTGTTTGTTTGTTTGTTTGTTTTTGGTGTGTGTGTGTGTGAGGAATTGAACCCTGGGTGTTTACTCACTGTGCTACATTACAGCTATTATTATTATTATTATTATTATTATTATTATTATTATTATTATTATTTTGAGACAGGGTCTCACTAAGTTGCTTAGGATCTTGCTAAGTTGCTGAGGCTGGTTTTGAACTTGTGTTTCTTTGCCTCAGCCTTCTTAGCTGTGGGGAGTAAAGGCATATGCCACTGAACTCTGCCTTTACTTGGTAGAATTGGCAAGTAATTAGAAGAAGTCATTTTTATTCTACCAAGGGTCTCAAATGAGCTGACCAAAGCCTTAATTCCAGGATTCAATATCCTAGAGATCCTGTCTTTAAATGAGCTTTTGCAGATTTTCATTGACCAGTATTATTGAGAAAAGAAATACTAATAACTGTGAACCTTGTTACTTCAGATGTCATCTTTCTAACTACACTAAGAAGCAATTCAAGTTCTTCTTCATATTTGGAATCAAATAGCCAGTGCACAATGAACCCTCTTCTCTGAGTATTGGGCAAGTTGCATGAAGACTTCAAAATGACCTTATTTATTCTTAGCTTCCAAATCAATTGAGCCATGACTGTGTTTCTTGCAAAGTATTTCTTCCTTGGACACTAGCTCACTGAAACCTACAGACCTCAAGTTCACAGGAATAAGAAAAAAAGTTCTTTAAAAAGCATAAGGCCCAAGTACAAAGGGGGATGCTGCCTTCCCCTTCTTTTTGTCAGAGGAGCTTCTGAGAATGCTACACCTCTATATTGGTCAGTGGTTGAGAGAAAAAGAAGATCAAATACTGCAGAAAATCACCCTAGGTACAAAGTGCTATATCTCACCTACCAGGTCATTCCATTGTCTAATTGTCAGTTACTTCTTGATGAGGACAATCATATTAATATCTGTGAATTCCTTATAGTTGTATGTTATTGCAATAAATAACTGTACTTGCAAAATTTTTCATTATGTGCTATATCAGTACAAGGAAGGCAATGGACTGCAAGAAAAATTATGCATGAAATGTTCCTTGCACATGAATATATACTGTTTCCGATTACTTTTGATAACATGTATTGAAAATAACCATTTACTGTAGGGATTCTGACCGTGGAAATATACAGGGAAGCATTCCTCTGGTGAGCAAACTACTGGGGGGTAACTGGCACTCTGTTTCCAACCCTTAGAATGCCCAGAAGTCTCTCCTAGGAACTAGTAATACAACTAATACATGTGTATGTCTACTTTGCTGTGGCAATGCCACTAGAGTTTTAACAGCCACGATCTTCATCTCAGGCACACAGCTCCTGGGAATAAAGAAATTCTTTTGTCAGACAACCACAGTGTCTCACAGAGCCTAAACCTGTCTACATAACAGTAACTTTATACAATGGACTTTCTTGAGAGCTGCACAAAACTCTGAACATTGCACACCGCAACTTAGTATGTGACTGAGGAATAAGCTCCATAATGGTGTTAAGTCTGTAACCTGCCTAGTAATACAATGAACAATAAGCACTAATGATGCCAATGACCTTAAGTAACCTATTGATATAAATAAAACTTGGCAGCTTGGCCTCTCTGCCATTCTGCCATCTTTCTTTCTTGCCCCTGTATCTTGTCTCTGTGTCTCTTTTTTATTTTCCTTACAATTTACCAGGGCAAATGATACATGCTGGATGACTGGTCTATTGTGCTTTGATCCAGTGAATATACCACATATTGATCTATGGATTGCAATACTGTCAACTCAGGTTAATTTTCTAATAATACATATTCTCCTGTAGAGGCAAAATATGAGATAAAAGTATGGGCTATAAATGATCATCTCTGATTTTTTAAAACCATTGATTTTGGTACCTATAGGTCCTTCAGAATAGAACTCCTTCAGAGAAGCTGTATTATTTTTAAATATAAGGCAGAAGTTGAGAGGAATTAAAGAACTAAGAATTGTCAATGGTCTACTTAGACCTACTAGGAAACAGGGTCTGATCAATGCTTACAAATCACAAAACTTCACTTATGGTGATATCTTAATTTACAGGGATATGCACCAATTTTGTTTGCTATTTTATAATTTTATGAAAATTCAAAACATTTCCTCCTTTTTTTTAAGGGGGAGGTCCAGAATCCACTATCCACTCCTTCTACGTATCTTACTGTGATAATAACCAAGCTCTCTCTTCTTATTTTCTGAGGTGTCCCCACTGTCCAAAACCAAGAAGAAGGCAAGGAAATCTGTCTGGTGCAGAATATAGAAACATATTCCTCAATAATATGGAAAGATGGATTATGAAAGTGTAAACATGTCAATCATCCAGGTGTTAAGATTTCATAGCTGTATTTTTCATTTTATTTAAACTTGTTATTTTGGTTAACCTGTTATATTTTCTTCACTAGAATGCTTTATTTTTGTGGAAGTAGTGAATATAACTCATTTAGCTTATACCTTATTATTTGAATTTATTTTCAGGTTTGTTTGACAAAAAATGGATATGACATTAAAATACAAATATCACAGCTATATATTCCCTTTTGAGAATTGCATATAGGAGAATTCAATTGGATTATCTGGATAGTATGGATTACATATTTCAAATTGAAAAAAAGAGTAAAAAATTTGTGAGTTTATGTTACTATATTAATGTTTGTATACGTGTTTAAAAAATCAATCAATAGCTGTAGATATTTCTAAATTTTATTTATTTTTAGAAATTTAAACTTATACAAAATGAGGAGACTTTCACTGGTGATAAAAACATTAGCAATTTGAATCCAAGTGCTGTTGATACTATGACATCTGTCATGTTGAGATGTTGAATTGATACAGTAAATGAACCATAACAAAAGTGGAAAAGATAAAACCTCTGTTATTTTTTTTTTTCACACAACTCCCTGTTTCCAGTGATTACTAAAAGTCAAACTACATGCATTCTTTTCCTTAGGATCAGTAAACATTTTAATCAAATGAGCTGCTTACCTAATTTAGCGTAATAAGAATATCTACCACTGATCTATGAAAATTAACACCCTATGGAAAGTGATTTTATATATGTTACTAATAATAATTGTTCAATATCCTTTCCATAATTCAGAGAACTCACAAATTTTTTATATACCTTCTAATAGATTCCCAGGTAAACGAATGATATAAGCCTTTGTCTGATGGTTGAGTGTTTTTCAAATTTGACTTGGTATATTTTTAAAAATATTCTATATAGTTAAAAGTAAAGATATATCACTTAAATTTTTACTCAATAATCAAAATATGACCAAAGAAAAATTATTTCATCTCCTTGGAACTTTTTTCTTCTCTTAAAACACAAGAATAAGTATATGAACATCAGTGTCAACAATCTTCACAGAGGGAATACAGGCTTAACAGGAGAAAAAGTATTACTTCCACTGCTTTTGTATGTAGAAGATTATTTGTTTATCTTATTAGTAAAATCAACTAAGTGAAACCAAACTGGATATGCCTGATAGATTCTGTTTTTCCTTTCCTTTTTTTTTTTTCTCAGAAGTGGTACATATGTGGAAGATGCAACAGACTGAAACAACTAAATCTTTTGTTTATGTCAGATTTTCCTACATGCATTGAGACCTGCATATAGATCTAATCTCAAATCACTCATTTGGGCCTCATAGACTCCTTCCCAGACTATAAAAAAAAATAGAATAGTATGTTACATGACTGTACTAGGAAGCACAAAAATATTCTATCTGCAACAAAAAGGTAGTATGTTTAAACTAAAGTAAGCTGAAAATAAATCTCGAATAATTATAAACTTTGTATATTTTAAATATAATTTAATTTTCTGTGCTCTCCAAACAATAAAGGATTGCAGAAGGACAATATCTCTTTAGTTATTAAATAAGGTTTGATATGTGAATGAATATTATAAATACCAATCAAACAACTATAATCCAATATAAACAAACTCAACTAAATGTGCATTTGTGTGGGCTTATAATATTTTACCAATTGTAATACCACTTAAATTGGATGTATTACTTTCACTTCTGGATGAGTAAGTATACTTTATAGTACAAGTGTTCTGCTGAAAACACCACCATCCAAAGTAAAAACCTACTCTGATCTTTTTTTTATTTCTGATTGATCCATCCTCCCAGATGGCTGTGAGCAGAATATTGCCTGAAGTGCATTACTGCCATATAATGGAGCAAGAGGTGGCATGGCTATGTGTGAAGGGTCAGGACGTGATGTCTGTCATAATTATTACTATATCACCCTGACTAAATGTTTATAAATTATAAGAATTGTGTAAGCAATTAAAGTCTGACAAAGAAAGGTCATTTATACTTAATGACACTAGATCATGTATCAGAGGATGCAGCTATGACTACATGACGTTGAAAACCTGTGAGGTAGCTAACAGAAATATAAAAAAAAGGTGGAGGAGATATTTGAGGAATTGATAAGAAACAGAAAAAAATCAGTTACTAGAATTTAGATGAATTAATATTGGTTGTGAGAACACACTGTGTCATATTGAAACCAAGATACACCAGAAAACACATTGAAAATAGGAATTGATGTCTGGGGGCAGGGCAAAACTGTCAGACTCCATAAAAAATACAGAGAATATGAATATATAGTTCTAAAAAGTAAAATCAAATGAACAAGACTAAAGGAACATGTGTTAATTGTCCAATACTATCAAAATGTCAAGTAGAGTGAAGAAGAAAAAATGGATAGTGTACTCAGAGGATTGCAAATGAGTGCATATATGAATGTGTCCTGATGAATCCTACTATTATGTATAATTATAATGCACAAATAAAAATTAAGTTTAAAAAGAAGGCTATACATGATTGGAGGAAGTATGTTATTCCTGTAAAATAGTGATGGTTGTAGTTACAGTGTAAAATAGTGACAGTTATAATTATAGCGCAGTGTAAAGAAAATCTTGATTGCAAACATGTTGAGACATGGATGTATAATTTGTGATAAAAAGAAAAAAATCTATGGAAATTTACTTTAAGGTTTTATTTTAAATAAATATGACCTGGTAATATTTAATACACAGAACAAAGGGGGGAAGTTATTAAATGTAAAAAAGAGGTTGATCAATGACTATTAATTTATAGTTAGGAGCAGGAGCTTCTGGTGTGCTATTTTAGAGTTGGATAGCCACAGAAGAAGATAATGTATTATACATTTAAATAGCTAGAAGAAAGGATTTTGTATATTTCTCCATAAAGAAATAATATCTGTTTGAGAAAAGAATGTTTAATTTGATTTAAAAGTTACATAACGTATAGATTTGTCAAAACATCACATAGTATTTCTTAAATATGCATGAACCAGAAGTTTCTATATATCAGTAAAAAATAAATTTAATTAATTTTGAAAACAACAGAGAAAAGACTGAATATGAGATCCCCATCCCAGAGTAATATAAAAAAAATGAAATGTCAAAAATTTTATAGGTGAAATCATACTTTAAATTATCCAACAGATAATTTAAACATGCCAATGGAAAATGTAGGAATATTTGTTTTCAGAAAGTAAGATTATTATTATGAAATCTCTATAATAAAAGCAACTGTGCTAGATATGAAGGATTTGATTTAAGAGACATGTACCTAAAAATCACATGATACTGAGGAACAAATATCATACAATCTATAATAACTACTTAGCCATAATAGCAGACATCTAATTGTTTAGTATGTGCTATAGGAAATACCGTAAATTTAGGGCTACAGGTTAGAACTAAGTTGCAAAAATAAAATGGAAAAAAAAATTTTGCTCTTGCTACCCCATATTCTTTCATCTATAATTTCATTCCCAGTCTCAAAATCTTCATGTCTATAGGCAGGATTTTTTTGTACAACATAGAAGAGGCTGAGTTTATAATCAATATGAAATGACTTAGGAATTAATACAACGACTGTCAAGCACCATTTAATTAATGCTTTAATTTAATCCCCTATCATATTAGAGAAGAGGAACCTGGACCAGCTTTTAGAGAGTTCTTTTGTTACTGTTTTAGAATTTGACATCCAAATTAGCAGGTTATTTATACATTCAAAGAGCTAAAAAGAGTATTTGGGGGGGAAAGCATCCATGGTAATAAAATTTTTGTATTTCTGAGTCCAACATAATAATAGAAAAGCAGTCATGTCACACAAAAAACAATACAAAACACACAAACAAAAACATTCAGAATAAGAGTAGTTGACATACACTAACAACCATAAAATCAGTACATTTACTGGTAGTGGTGTGAGAAAAAGCAGAGGGGAGTAATGGAACATTGTATGAAAATAGAAAAACCAAACCATAGCTAAAGGATAATCAATCACAAGTCCATGGGTCCAAGAAAATAGCAGCTGAGGTAACATTTTGCCTAACATAATGGTACTTGTCTTCGATAGGTACAGTGAGGAATAAATGGGTTGGAAAGTCCAGCCCCCACAAACTCGCAGGACTCATTTCTCCCATTGAGGAGTGAGATCCACACAAAGAAGAAATTCCTGAAAGTGGAATTAACCTTCTTTGAGTTCTATGCGAGCGTACAAATTGAAGAGGAGAACAGGTGAAAAACACTAAAAGAAAATAGTCATGAAGTCTCAGGTGACTATGAAGTTAGAAAGGATATTATCTGCCTTAAGTTTTGGGAAACTAAATTCACATTAACATAAGACCATAATATTAGCAAGGTAAAATCAATAAAAATGATTAGTGAGAATAAGAAAGAAGTAAAACAATATCTCCACTTAAAAGGAAAGAATGTCAGAGTCAAATCTTTATGGCAGGTAAAACTGAGAACAGAGAGGTGTTGGACTAAGAAGTTTTATGGAATCTGTAAAAATCATATGTGTGGGAAGATCCATGTGTCAAATATCTACATTGTTTTGCAGATAAAGTTTAAAGAAATAACAAATATGGATAAATGAAGACACTGTTAGGGGAATCATGACCTGAAATTAAATAGATTAAGTAATTTCTTTCTGAAGGATTCTAATCCTTGGTTATTTGGCAGTATTTTTTAAAATATTAGTTCTTTGTTTCCCAGTATTTCATGTGTAAATAATATAAAAGTAGTACTATAACTTTTGAAAAATTAAAATGCATCTAAATATGTAAATCTGTTTAACTAGAATAATGACTGGGTATATATCCGAATGTGATCTCTTGATGGATATTTAAGGGTTAAGACTTTGTTAACAGACATATTTGTCAGGATTATAGCATGTCGGTTGTTTGCTATATTTTTACTCTATATAATCTTTTTATACCTGTGGGATGAAATGAGTAAAATGGAAAATTCAAGATGATTTTTTTTAATGTGAATAATTTAATTCTCTTAAAAAAACTGTTTTTGACATATTGAAAATTTTATTTGGTACAATATTATAGTGAAAATCGAAAATGTTTTTTTTTTTATGTTTATGTTAAACTACAAATTCATAGTGGACATGGTTCATTCTCCATAAGAACAAATCTATAGGACAGTTACAGACATATTGAAAGAGATTTATTATGAGGGACTGGCTCATGCAATTATGATGGGTAAGAAGTCCCATGATCTGCTGTCTGCAACTTGGAGGCCTGAGAACCAAGGAAATCAATGATGTAAATCCTAAAGTCCAAAGACCCCCAAACCAGGAGTGTGGATATTTTAAGACAGTAAAAATTTGAGCATAAAGAGAAAATTCACCTTTTTTTTTCTGAATTTTGGTTCTATTCAGACCCTTGGAGAACTGTGATGCCCCTCTCACTGGTGAGGGTGATCTTCTTTATTCAGTTCTCTCATTCAAATGCTAATCTCTTCCATAAACATCCTCATAGACACACCCAGTAATAATGTTGCACCAGTGGTCTGGTCTCCCTTCTCCAAATCACACATAAAATGGACCATCACAGATGAAGACATAACAACTTTATTTAGGTGCAAACAACAATAGTCTACATTACTTGATGAATTAAAGAATAAGAACTTTAAAGGTAGCAAGTTCCAAAGTTATTAATCAGGAATACATATAAGAAACTGCAAAGGTTTCAGTGTTTTTAATGAGGGAAGTATATTCTTATGAGCCTTGATGAACATTAGCAAGTAACAACTCATGTTTAATGAGGAAAAGTTACAGTCAGATAGAAATCTTTCAGTTATAGATTCTTTAAATTTTGCTGAAATAAGTTGCAAAATGAAATTGTAAATAATATGTAGTATCAGATAATCAGATCTGATTTGATTATAATTGTCCGAAATTCTGAGTTTTGGGGGTTAGAATTCATATGATAATTTGTTATTTTAAAGAGTCTATCATCTGTACTTAAAATTTTACTTAGTGTTTTGTCACTGTACTTTCTCATCATTACAATTTACCTCCTTATGTTTGTTAGGATTGGTGATTCTGTGTGTGTGTGCGTGCATGTGTGTGTGTGTGGGGGGGGGGTGTGTCTATGAATGATGAACAAGTGTCTGTAATTTTCTCTAATTTTGAAGTATTAATGACTTAAAAATAGTATAGATTGTACATGTTGAAGTATAATTTCAAATTCTTACTTTCACACATGAGATATCTACAATTAAACATTTATATGGACTTTAATTTTTTTTAAGAGAAAAACTTCATAGAGATAGATCACTTAGGGATCCACCAGGTATTTGTGTTATTAGAGTGGATTAGAATTATCACTCATGTGAATATAATTTCTTAAAAAAGTGTGTATTGAGTTGAATAGTTTTCAATGATTTAAGAATTCTCAGGAGCCACTAAAGAAAAAGTACAACTTTGAAGAATAGAATAAAATGTCCCTTGCCTTATAGAAGAAAAGAAAAATTGATGTCTACACTGCTGATTTTCTCATACTGCTTCAGAAGCAAACATGTAAAGGAACAAGAAAATTGGGTGGTTTTACAATCTAGTAGACCCAATTCATCAATAAATACCTTGACAAAAGAATAGTTATAGATTTTTTTTGACTCAAAGTCAGTGATTTCCATCTGTTCAGAAAATTTGAGATATCAAAGAAAGCAGTATGTCTACTTTTAGAAAACACTACTGTAATTCTTTGAAACAAACCAGAGAACAATAACAACAACAAATCCCAAGAATAGTTTGTAATGTTAATAATATTGTACATTTCGAAGGTTTTTACAAAATTGGTGGAATAGGTAAATGGTATAAGAGATGGTTAAACTATTACCTTTGTCAGATTACATGTTTTCATATTTTGTAAGTATACTTAAGATTTAAAATAATGATATTTTTGTCCATTTTATTATTTTATCCTTGGTCTCTTCTACTAAGTGATTGAATAAATCTATTGTTGTTTCACTGTACCCTCTTTTAGATAATCCTGATGCAACTACTTGTCATCCTAAAATGGTGACAAATTCATTGTGCCCTCCAACTCTATGCTTTATTTCCCATTGTTAATATATTCTATCAAACATATCTGTCATGCATAGGTTGGATACATTCCCATGTGCCATCAATTCATGTTTGTAATTCCTGCTCAGGCATAATTAATAACAGTGCCATGTGTCATTCTCAAAACTTTCCTACTTTTGCCAATGAATTACACAGTTATTCTAATTCATATGCAATTCTCTTACTCCTTAAAAGGACTTAAAATTCTGCCACACTTTCTCCAAGTACAGAAACCTAAGTTTACTAAACTATTGGTATAATTAAAAAAATTCACAGTTCCATCTAGATGTTTTCTCTCTGTACCTTTCATTGCATCAAAGAACTAGATTCGGATTGCTTATTTTTCCATAATCTGGGATTTGTATTTGTTTACTCCACAAAACTAAATCAGGATTCTGTATACTTAAGGGTATGTTTATTAACTAAATATGCATTCAATATTTTTTCATTGGTAGCTCTTGATTTTAGAGAACAGATGTAATGAAGAGTGTGTCAACCAAGTATTCATTTGAATTGATCTCTGCTTTCCACTACTCTAGCGAAGCATTACACACCACTACTACTGTAACACCCATCCATCCTGTATTTCAGATTTCTCTTCTCATAATATTTTTGGAAGTTTTAAAAACTCTATACCATTGAGATGATAAAAAAAAATAACGGTATTCTTGACACCCAGAATCAATGATATCAAGAATATCTATGTTTCCTTCAGGCAACTACTTAAATGGATAAAGGAAAATATTACAAATATGTTTGAAAATGTCTTCACTACGTAAAAAATATTTTCACTTAACACACTCTTAAAAAATTAAAAAATAGAAACAATAGTTTTGGGTATATCTTCCTAATATAGCATATATTTATGTAAGTAGTTATCAAATGCTGTCAAACTGTACTAGAGTTGTTTTGATTATTTTCAAATAACACTTGAGAAAATGTGCCACTTTCATTTATAATTTAGCTTTTGACCTATACCTTAGGCAGATCTGACTACTATCAAATTGGAGACACTATAAATTAGAATCAAAAATTGATAGACCAGCATACCACCAACTGTATCACCAATCTATCTCATTATTCATTTATCTAATTCTCCTATGAATAACATGCTATATTTTACTTTTCATAATTAAATAAAAAATAATACAGCTATCATCTTCATGGAACTGCATGCTTTCCTCCAACCCCTCCTCCCTCTCTTTCTCTTTCTCATTTGCTATTATAGACAGCGCCACCATGTTGTTCTTCCTAGGCACATGTATGGGAGGTGGAACTCTTGAGTCCTAGAATGTTACATCAGGCTTCACCATGAATGTAGTTAAAGTGGCACCAGTTAACTACTTCTCATTTCTCTTTGGAAAATGGAACATTTTTATGCTTGCTATATTTTGCTAATCTCATGCATGAAATATGATAGTATTTTGTTTCATTTCTCTTTCTGTGGTTATAATAAGATCTTCTTTTCATTTATTTTAAAATTAGTATTCCCCTATTGCATTTAAAGAAAAAATAATTTTCTCAGCATCAAATTAGCTTTATTCTTTTCAAACATATACAGTCAAGACTGAGAGAATTACTTAAAACCAAGAAACATATTTTAGTTTTGTGTTGTTTTTAATTAGGATCCAGTGTTAATTCCTAAAATATCTCTGCTCTTCTTCACCTCTTTGAAAACACTGTTGGAACTTTGCATATGCTTTCATAGTTCACTTACTTTTATTCAGTTAATGTTTAATGAGCATTTTCTATGTCATTTACCATTCTAGATGTCAGGGATTTGACTAAGACAACAAAATCTCTTACCAAGTAGAGTTTCTAACTTTAAGTTAGAAGTCAGACTATAAATAAGATATGTAAAAATATATTTTTTATTTTAAATACTGGAGGGAACTAAAGGAAAACATAAAACAGAATTAGAATGTTGGGAGGGCTACAATTGTAGTTAAAACAGTGGAGATATGACTGAGGTGACATTCAGTAAAGCCTGGAAGGATGTAAGGGAGCAAAGTACCCATCAGGACATCAGAGTTTAGTAGGAAGAATGATCAGGAGATTCAAAGTCACCTTTGTAAAACCCACTTATACAGGTTTCAACCCTGATACTAAAATAGCTGTCTTTCTGAATGAACAGTAAAAATAAAATACTTTAAAAACAAAATTATTCCAGAGAGACATAATTCCTAAAACTAAGTTACAGTTATTTATTAATAATTATTTGTAACATATTTGGAAAAAAATAAACATTTCTCCTGTGCCTGTGTTCATAATCCCACTGCATTTTGTTTTGCCAGATTATTTATTTACATAGAGGTGTCTATTATAAGAAAAATAATCCCAAATTATACAATTTTTGCCCATCATAGTTAAGGTTAAGAGGAAAATGAATAGTTATTCTTTCAGAAAATGTCACCATGCACCTTTTCAACTATTCCAATCAAACTTTTGGTGATTTCCATAAATTGGCAAAAAGAAGTTTATGTAAAGATAATAAACAAATATGTACAAATAAACTACTTGAGATATTGCTTGGATAAGGGACACTACTTTCTGCCATATGTCAAAAGTTTCCACTAATTTATGATTTCCCAATTTTCCATTAAAATCATTATATTTCCTGTTTCACTGAGACTAATTCTCCTATGAATAACAAATAGAAAAAAAAACAGGGACTGTCAATATGGCTTGAGTGTTCAGGAGACTCATAATCAAATCATTCTTGCTCCTCGTTGTGCTTGGAATGCATTTCCCCAACTTCATTTAGGACAGCATTCTTCTGCTCTAAGTGTCTTTCTACAAACTCACTGGTCACTGGGTTTGTGTTTATAAGGTCGGAGTAGAACTTAATATTTTGAGGCATTTAGCATGTTTTCTTGCTTAATTTTGCTTTAACCGCTTATATGATCTTGGTGGAAATAAAGTCACATCAGACACCTTGTTTAAGGCACTGATACCAGTTGCTTGAACTATTTCAGGTACCTATCTTGGTCTCTACCTGCCTTTCTCCTGGCAGAATGAAATGGACAGTTCATTGGGAAGGGGTATATATTCCCCAAAGATAAACTTAAAATAACCCTTTTTACTCTAAACTTTTTAAATTTGGATTCATCAGGACTTAGTGCTGCGGAAAGGTATATGTGTCCAAAAAATGTACATAAGCCCAAAGTACTTTGGAAGGATATTCTAACAGGACAATGGAAAGGTCCTGACCCAGTAATTGTCTGGAGTCGGGGGTCTGTTTGTGTGTTTCCACAGGGAGAACAGCAACCGATTTGGATTCCAGAAAGATTAACTAAGGTCCTGACCCAGTGATTGTCTGGAGTCAGGGTCTGTTTATGTGTTTCCACAGGGAGAACAGCAGCCGATTTGGATTCCAGAAAGATTAACTAAAGTGATTTCTACAGACCAAAAAGAAGATGATTTGGCTCAAATCCATAACAACTGATATCCTTACATCTGCGACAGAACCAGGATGCTTTTTTCAATATCTATTTTATTATTGCCCTTTCCCACATCATGAAGTTCTATTTTGTTTTTTGAGCTCATACAGACCTAGGTTAATGTTTTGCTGATCGGTTCTATTTTTTTGACTATAGAGTTTTTAAACATTGCAATTACATTTCACCTGTAAAAAGTTATAAGGCCTTTACTATTATGTTATGTGTTGTATGTATTATATTATGTGTGCACACTTGTGTTTTGTGTTATATGTTTGAATGTACGTATGTCCGTATATAATATATGATGAGCGCTCATGAAAAAATGTATCCAAATATTTTTTTACATGATTTAAATGGTTTAATTTAAATTAGGTAAACAGCTGTTGAGGATTGTTTTAATATATGAACAAAAAAGGAGGTTAACAGATCTGTTTGTTTACTTTCACCTTTCCTTTTCATTATATTTAATAATTCTGTTGAAGATAAGGTACATTGTTAAGAAAATTGTTTTCTAAAAAAAATTGTTTTCTTTTAGTGCCTTCTGGAATGTTATATAATTTTTTCTTTAGCCATTATTGCCAGAATTCCTATCTTCATCCCAGTGCCGGTGAAGACAAAAATAAAATCAATCTACAGCTTCTGCAATAGCCATCACTGAACTGCTTGCAGAACTTGCCTGGACTTTGAATCACTTGTATGCATTGTGAACCCACCTGTATGCATTGTGAACTATCTGTTGGTGCAGCGACTTGTGGTAGTGTTGGGGTATTTTTGCTGATGATGTCATCGGTGGTACAATTTTTCCAAAAGGAGCCGTCAATTGGCTTGGTGTATCTTCCTCCCTTCTGCTTCTCATGGTCATTCAGCTAAAATTTGGGGGCCAACAGAGGTGAGGCAAAGAACCTCACCCCACCTCCCCCCCCCCCCCCGTTGATACAAAGACCTATCCACCGGTGTGGCTGTATACGGGACCGGTAGTCAGTGATGGGTAAGATCCAATTGCAATGGTGCCAACCTAAGACAGGAGGCTGATGCCTTGAGGTCAGCTCATCCGATAACGGGTAAGGACCATATGTACTATTGGACAACCTAAGGCAGGCGCGGTCCCTAAGCCACATGCTTATTGTTTAAACAGAGAGGGGGAGATGTTGAGAGCCACAGCCGAAGGGGCCCCAGCAAACTTCCAGCTGCCAGCAAATTTCCAGCTGCCAGCTGATGATTGGTTCACAGCGGCCCCAGCAACTTCTAGCTGCCAACTGATTGGCTCCTCTGCGGTGATGCTCATTGGGCTGTTTCCCCGCCCTTTCAGACCATGGAGCTGCTCATTGGGGGACTTTTTTTGGCTCCGCCCATGCAAACCAGCCAATCGGCCTCAAGAGCAGGAGGAGTGGGGGAGGTTGAGAGGCTTGTGGGAAGCTGGTGGGCTCTGAAGGTTTTTCCTGAGGATCTGTTTTGTTTGGAGTGTGTGGTTCTAAAAATAAAGTTCGTTTCTTTTGACAAGTGGCTCCTGAATTGTGCCCAGCCAGACTGCGGCAGTTCATAGTTAAATTGATCTTAGAGGTAAAAGATGATGTAAGGAGAGAAATCAAAGAAAATATAAGAAGTGAAATAGCAATTCAATAAGGAGACAGAAATCCTGAAGAAGAATCAGTCAGAAATCCTTGAAATGAAGAAATCAATAAAGCAAATAAAAAACTCAATGGGAAGCATCATCAACAGATAGAGTACTTGAAAGATAGAGTTTCAGGCAATGAGGACAAAATATGTAATCTGGAAAATATAGTTTACCATGGAGAAAAGATATTAGGAGAACACAAACAGAACTCTTGAGAAATACTGGACAACTTGAAAAGACTAAATTCAAGATCTATCTTTGAAGGCTCAAAGATGCAAACCAAATGAATGCATAATCTTTTCAATGAAATAATATAAAAAATTCCCCAAACCTTAAGAATTATATGGAAAGTCAAATACAGGAAACTTACAGAACTCCAAATATAAAAAAAAATTACAACAGACCCACACAAAGACACATCATTATAAAAATGCTCAACATACAGAATAAGTATAAGATTTTAAAGGCTGGTAGAGAAAAACAACAGGTCACATTTATAGGAAAATCAATCCAGATCTCAGTTGATTTCTCAACCCAGACCCTGAAAGATAGGAGAGGCTAGAATAATATATACTAAGACCTGACAAAAAACAATGGATGACAACTGAGAATTCAATACTCAGCCAAATTAAGCTTCACATTTGATGATGAAATAAAAATCTTCCATGATAAACAAAAGTTAAAATAATTCACTACTAGAAAGCCTGCACTAAAAATGAACTTCATACAATATTTCATGAAGAAGAAATGAAAAATAAATATGAAAAACAGCAAAGGAAGGAACTAAACTAGAATAGTCGATAAAAGGAGAAACTAATTCAAATTAGAAAACAGAAATAAATGAAAATGAATGGAATAAAAATCATTTCTCAATTATAACACTGAATGTAAGTGGCCTAAATTCCACAATAAAAAATCACAGACTTGAAGTTGGATTAAAAACCAATTCCAACAATATGTTGTTTCCATAAGACTCAACTCCTAGGGAAAACATCCACAGACTAAAGAATTAAAGAATGTGAAAAAAACATATTATTTATATGAGTCTCATAAACAAGCAGAGGTCTCTATTCTCATTTCAGATAGAGTGGAATTTAAACCACTCTATCTGAAATGAGAATAGAAGGGACCAAGTTGGTTATTCCATATGTACTAAGGGAATTATATATCAATAAATTATAACAATCATAAATATTTATTCTCCAAACAATGGAGCATCTACATATATCCAATAAACCCTTCTCAATTTCAAGAATCAAATAGACCACAACACAATAATACTGGGTTACTTCAACATGCCTCTATCATCATTAGATAGATTGTCAAAACAAAAACTAAAAAAAGAAGCTATAGAACTATAGCTAAGAAAACAATTAATAACTTAGATTTCATAGACATACAGAATATTTCATACATCAATAACTAAATACACTTTCTTCTAGGCAGCACATAGATGATTTCCTAAAGTAGACCACAACTTAGGCTACAAAGAAATACTTAGCAAATATAAAACATAATAGAAATAATATTTTGCATTCTATCATAACACAATCAAAGTAAATTAAAAATAAACCATATAATAAAAAATAGAAGCTTTTCTAATACCTGGAGAATAAACAATACATAACTGAATGATCAATGGATGTCAGAAGAAACCAGGAATAAAATAAAAATACTTAGAGGTAAATGAGAATAGTGACAAAACATATCAAAATTTTGAACACTTTGAATTTAGTTCTAATAGGCAAGTTATTAGGACTGAGCTCATTCATTAAAAGAATAGAAAGTCACCAAATAAATAAACTAACATGACATCTCAAGGCCCTGGAAAAAGAAGAACAATTCAACACTAAAAGCAGAAAACAGGAAATTATTAATTTCACAGCCAAAATCAATTAAATTTAAACAAAAAAAATTAAGAAAATAAATGAAATGAAGAGTTGGTTCCTTGAAAAAAATCACTAAAATCAATAAACCCTTAGCTATGCTAACTAAAAGAAACAGGGAAAAAAACTCAAATTTATAAAGTTCATGTTGAAAAAGAAAATATCACCATGATTATTATCAAAGTACAGACTATAATCAGAAACTATTTTGAAAACTTATACTCCAATAAAATAGAAAATCTTGAAAACATTGACTGAGTAATATAATCTACCCAGATTGAATCAGGAGGACATACACAATGTAAACAAATCAATTACAAAATGAAATTGAAGATACCATCAAAAGACTACCAACAAAGAAAAGGCCAGGAACAAATGGAATTTCTGCTGAGTTCTACCAGACCTTAAAATAAGAACTAACAGCAATCCCCTCAAACTATTCCATTAAATAGAAAAGGACAGAACCCTTCCAAACATGTTTTGTGAAGCAATTATCTCCCTGATTCCAAAACCAAACAAAGACCTAGCAAGGAAATAAAACCTCATCCCTGATGAACATAGATGCAAAAATTCTAAATAAAATGCTGGAAATTGCATAGAAAAAACACATATAAAAGATAGTGTATCATGACTGAGTGAATTTCAAGGGCATAAGTTTGGTTTAACACACAGAAATAAATAAATGTGATTTATCACATCAACAGACTTCAAGATATTAATCACATTATTACCTCAATTGATGCAGAAAAAGCATTTAACAAAATGCAGTATGCATTCATGTTCAAAACACCAGAAAAAGCTCAATATTTTAAAAGCTATATATATATATTAAAACCAAAGCCAACATTATTTTAAATGGAGAAAAATTGAACACATTCCCTCTAAAACCTGGAACAAGACAGGGATGCCCTCTTTCACCACTCTATTTAACATAGTCCTTGAAATTCTAGCCAGAGAAATTAAGCAAAGGAATGAAATAAAATGTATATGAATAGGAAAATAAGAGATCAAACTATCCCTATTTGCAATGGCATGATCCTACATTTAGAAGACACAAAAATCTCCATCAGAAAGTATCCAGAACTCATAAAGAAATTCAGCAAATTAGTAGGATATAAAATTAACACCCATAAATCAATTGTGTTTCTATGCACCAATGATGAATCAGCTAACAAATTAGAAAAAAAAAAATGGGAATATATCTAGCAAAAGAAGTGAAAGACCTTTACAATGAAAACTACAGAACTCTAAAGAAAGAAATTGAAGAAGACCTTCAAAGATGGAAAGATCTCCCAGATTCCTGGATGGCACAATTAATATCAAAATGGCCATATTACAAAAAGTGTTACACAGATTTAATCAATTCCTTTTAAAATTCCAATTCCAATTTAAAATTCCAATGCTGTTCTTCATGGAAATAGAAATAGCAATCATGAAACTCATTTGGGAAAATGAGAGGCCCAGAATAATCAAAGCAATCCTCACTGAGAAAAGTCAAACAAGTGGCATCACAATACCAGACCTTATTCTACAGTGCCGTAGTAACAAAAATGACATGGTATTAACACAAAAATAGACAAGAAGACCAATGGAATAGAATAGAAGACAAAGAGACTACCTCCATATAAATACAGTTCTCTCATACTGGATAAGGCACCATAAACATAGATTGGAGAAAAGATCGCCTCTTCAACCAATAGTACTGGGAAAACTGGAAGTCTATATGTAGCAGAATGGAATTTAACCCCTATTTTTCACCCTGCACAAAACTAAACTCAAAATAGATAAAACACCTAGACAGTAGATCAGAAACTCTACATCTCCTAAAAGAAAATACAGGCCTAACTCTTCATCATGTTAGCTTAGGAAATGATTTCCTCAACAAGATCCTTGAAGCACAAAAAGTAAAATCAAGAATCAATAAATGGGATAGTATCAAGCTAAAAACCTTCACTACAAAGGAAACAATCATGGACATGAGCAGAGAGTCTACAGAATGGGAGAAAATGTTTGCCACCTGCAACTCAGGTAGAGCATTAATCTCCAGAATATATAAAGGACTCAAAAAACTTAATACGCCTCCCCCCCAAAAAAAACCCTGCAAATAACCTAATTAATCATTGGTCAAAGAAACTAACCAGAAAGTTCACATAAGAAAAAATACAAATGGTGAACAATATAAATCACCAACATTTGCAGCATTTAGAGAAATGCAAATTAGTACTACACTGAGATTTCATTTGACTCCATACAGAATGGCAACCAACAATCAAGAATACAAGTGACAAAAATATTGGGGATGTGTGGAAAAGTGTACCCTCATACATTGCTGGTGGGACTGCAAATTGCTATAAACTATCTGGAAAGCAGTATGGAGATTTCTCAGAAAACTTGGAATGGATCCACCATTTGACCCACTGCTTAGTGTATAGCCAAAACCCTTTTAAAAAGCATACTTCAGTGAAGCAGTCTCATTAATGTTTATAGCAGCTCAATTCACAGTAGCTAAACTATGGAACAAACCTAGGTGGCCTTTAATAAATGAATGGATAAAGAAAAAGTGGTATATGTACACAATGGAATTTCCCCTGCCATTAAAAAAAAAAAAAAAGAATGACTTTATGACACTTGCTGGTAAATGGATGGATCTGGAGAATATTATGCTAAGTGAAATAAGTCAATCCCCAAAAAACAATGTCAAATATGATATGTAGATGTTTAACACACAATGAGGGGGGCAGGTGAAGAACAGAAGATTAGACAAAGAGGAATGAAGGGAAGAGAGTTGGGACAGGAATAGAAAATAAATTGGAATGGGGCTGGAATTGTAGCTCAGCGGTAGAGCGATTGCCTAGCATGTGCAAGACCCTGGGTTCAATCCTCAGTACCACATAAAAATAAATAAATAAATAAATAAATAAACAAATAAATAAAGTGAAATGTACTGTGACCACCTACAACTAAAAAAATATTTAAAAAAAAAAAGAAAAGAAGAGATAGTGGAATGTTTCCGACATAACTTTCCTATGTGCACTTATGAATATTCCACAGTGAATCTCTATATCATGAACAACCACGAGACTGGGATCCTAATCAGAATAATATGTACTCCATGTTTGTATAAATGTGTCAAAATATACTCTACTGTCATATATAACTAAAAGGAACAATTTTTTTTTTAAATTAAAAATGCAAATAATGCCAGGTTGGATGGGTGCATATAAGCTCTTTGGAATGAATGCCTTTTTTTTTTAATCTTCCTGCCTTTTCATGTCTGCTTTTTCCCTTTTCCTTTCTGCATGGATTCCTATATTAAAAAAAAAAAAAAAAAAAGGCTGATGAAAGGAGACATCTAACTGTGAGCAACACAGAATAGATTTTGGAGAAATGGCAAAACTGCTGTTTAGCCTGTGCCCTTCCCTGGCAAGCACCATTACCAGAAATGGATTAAAATGTGTGCTCATCAAAATAATAATAATAATGGTAATTATTATTAATAATTAATTAATTAAAAAATTAAGTGGTGCTGTAATTTTTTAAAATTTTTATGTTCTTTTTTAGTTATACATAACTGCTGTAGAATCCATTTTGATCTAATTATATAGCATGGAGTATATCTTATTCTAATTAGGACTCTGGTCTTGTTGATGTGCATGATGGTGAGATTCACTGTGGTGTATTCATACATGTACATAGAAAATTTATGTTAGATTCATTCCACTGTCTTTCTCAAGATTTTCCTTTATGAACTACAACACATCCATAAAGTTTTTGCATTTTTATATGCCTAGATTATGGTTTTCTATTATGATTCTTAATTAGAAATTATTTCTGTGCAAAAGGCAGCTAGTATTTATGTATTGATTTTAACAATCAATGACTTTGTAGAAGGTTATTGGTTCTGTTCCTAAATTAGATTTTCTTCACAATCTTACATAGAGCACAATAATCTCTTCAAATATTAATAACATCTTTAATTCTTTTACATTTTAATAATTCTCTTGGTATGTTTTATGTTCTTTTACCAGCTAGAGCTCTGTTGAGGTGCTTCATTGTAGCACTATGTTATTATTGAATTGTAAGCTATTATTGTAGCAAAATGTTAATTTACATGTGTATCAGGCACTTATGTATAATATTTGTAAAGTTAAGATGAAGTAAATAATTTGGATTTTATATTTCAAAGATAGGAATGCTAAATTATCAATGATAAAATGCACATTTAAAGTATTCCCAGTTGTAATAAATGGCACCTATGTATGGAACCAAACAAACATACTCAAGTACAAACTGCCGCAGAATACTCAGGTATTTTATGATTATCATAAATCTTCATATAACCAAATTATTATAGTGTAAAAATAGATATGTACTCTGTAAAACAGTGCCTAACTTCGGCTAAATCAGATCTTTAGTGAAAAGAGCATTAGATAAATTTGTGGTTCAAAATGGAATCTACATAATTTGGATACTCACTAACTCTTCAAGGGCTAGAAATTATGTTACAAACTAACTCATTTATAACTGATTGTTGTCATTTGCACTTGTTGTAAAGGAATTTTTATATTATATAAAACCTAAACATATTATCAATGGTTCATAAAACACTTAATACTATAACTTGCTTTATCCATTTTGGAACTTCAATAATCAGCCAACTCATGATGATTTGTAGAGTATTGGTTTAAAAGGTAGTGAAAATTTATTTGAGAAGATTAGTTATAGAGTGATTAAAAGTGTATATATTTGAATGTGACTCAAATTATTCAATTCACAAAAAAAACAGGTTGGGCTTGATTATTGAAAGTTAACTACGCAGATTTAATTCCCACTATTGTTAAGTTGCTGCTCACATTCTGCCTGGTATTGTAGCTATTTTGTACTGATCCCTTTTTTCCCTATGAGATTGATCATACCCCTTGAGTATATTAATAGAAGCCCAATTAATCTTGTCTTTCTGTTGAAAAAAGTAGCCCTTGACAAGTGTTTGCAGAATAAATTCGTAAGCATTTACACTCAGTTCTTCGCATAGTTATATTTGATCTTTGCATGGAATGTGAATTATAATACATATTCGTTGTAGAAAATTATTTTAAAAATTAGACATACACTTGTCAGATTAATGATTTAATAAGATTTGTTAGTGTCACTTTGAAAAATGTTCTTATTAAAAGTTTTTAAAATTATCAAGATACCCGAAAACAAGTTCAAGTAACAATAATTAGCTACCTTGCATTGGATAGAACTAGCATTCAATATAATTTTCCTAGTATTTCTCCAGATTAATTTTTCTCATATTGATGCATGTTTGTAATTCAAGTCAGTTTTTTTTTTTTATTGCTGCCTTGCTTCCAATAAATCTCTAGAGGTCATATGACTATAGATTGACTGAATATAATTTTAAACCATTATGTGCAGTGATGTTAAAAAGTAGGAAATAGAAGGAAAATGTTGATAATTGTACTCCATCAGTTACAAAATTTAAATTGATTTGACTTCAGGGTAAGGGCTAAAAGCATATTCAATATACTCAAAAGCACAAATCTATACTATATTGTTCAGTACACTGTTATTACTACTAGTACTTCATTTTCTCTCCAGACGTCCACTATGGAGAGTTTTAAGAAAATGATTGCAATCAATTTTTTAATAATTTTAGTGTAGTCCTTTAATATCTATAGCTGAAGGACAGAAAAATCTTTGTTTTCCTCATGTAAAAATATATCAGGATTAACTAGATCATTATTTCAACTTTCTTTTTCCCCCAAGAGTTATATGCCCAATCTTATAATCAACAAGTACTAATAGAGAAGGGGAGTCATCTACCACTCTCCTCTCTTGTCCATTTCAAACCTAGATATTCTTAAGTGTTATTTAATTATAAGATTTTTTTTTGAAATTAGTAGAAAAGAAAGAAGAAACTGAAGAAAATGATTATAAAAATAAAAAATGCTAAAATAAAATTGATCTCTAATTCCCTGGCAGAGTTAAACCATTCTTTAAGTTATAACAAATGAGGAAATTCTTTTTTATTGTTATTTTCCAAATTAAAGATTTAGTAAAGAAATTATTAACATGCCTAATTTAGGATGTGCAGCAACATAAAAATATATTTTATATTTCAGTAATTTTTGCCATTAAAAAAAAAAGTAAATCAACACACATTATCTTTATTCTAGGTTTTCTAAAGATTGCCCTGAAATGGTAAATATGTTAGCCAGCATGTCATTGTAATAGAATAACATTTCAGGTTAAATTATAGATTTTATTAGTTTCATATTCCCTCAACTGTGCCTCCTCCTCCTCCTCCTCCTCTTCTTCTTCTTGTACTGGGGATTCAACTCACAGGCACTCGATAACTGAGCCACATTCCCAGCCCTACTTTTTTTTTTTTTTTTGTATTTTATTTAGAGACCAGAGTCTCACTGAGTTGCGTAGTGCTTGGCCATTACTGAGGCTGGCTTTGAACTCATGATCTCCTGTATCAGCCTCTGGAGCCTCTGGAGCCTCTGGGATTACAGGCATGCGTTACCACACCTGGCCCAACTGTGCTTCTTAAAAGTTAATTGTATTTGTAACCCTTTTCATTTACTCACCTTTGCAAACAAACAAATCCCCACATGTTAACACATACCTCTGTACTTTTCTTTTTCTATTGTGTATATGCTCAAGTTTTTATTTTTAATATTCTGTTGCAGCAGTTGTTATGCAGAAACTGAAGGAAATAAGAATTCTGAGGAGCAAATGCAGCATAATTCGTGGTTTATCACCCCTGCTTCCTTCTTCTATATGCTCTTCGGTAACTGGCAAAGATGTCCATAGTTGCATATGGCCACAAATTGTTCTAGCTGCATAGTAATTTCTTCCATCCCTGATGTTTGAAAACAGTTTAGAGAGGCCTACCTACATAGGTAAACTTATAGCATTGTGTCTGATTGTCATGGATAAGCAAATTGGAGAATGCAATATATAATCTAAAAGATGAACTAGATTTAAGAAATATATATAATTTTCTACTATGAGGTTAGCTTTGCTTGCTGAGTAAGAAGGAGAAAACCCACCCTCCTTTAAGAGCTAGACCCAGGAATTCTTCCACTTGAGCTTTTCAATTATCTCTCTCCATCTTGAATCTGAAGAAAGTTACATCCTGGTGTTTCTAATTTTATCTGCTCTCATTTTTAATATAATTTTAATACTATATTTTTTCTTCAATAGTTAGATTTCAAATGATTTTTTAGTCACCTCATTGCTCAATATTATTCATAGTCGTTAATCTCCCTCATGTAAACACTGCTATGATTATTTATTCTACCATGCATTATTAGATGATGATAATTCCTCTATTAAAATATATTTTTCCAGATCACTGATGATTTTTTTAAAAATCTTGTTTCTGAATCCCTCCCATGAGTCAATCCTAAAAGCAGTCAATGGGATTTAGGGTATCAATCCTTTATTGTGCTTATTGTTGAAGTTCTACATTAATGGCAATATTTCTCTGCTATAAATGGTTTTTATCTCTCTTGTATTTGTGAAGTAATCTTTTGTGTGCTTGAGCATAGCATACTCTAATATTCCTCTGATTTCATGTCAATTAAATGATATATGCCCCCATCACCACTAACCATTATTTATCTGGTTTTGGTCAATAAACAGAAATTTAAGACTAAAGTAATCTGAGCAAAATTAGTAGAGCAATGACTATTTATCACCTTCAAAATATGATCACAATTGCTTAATGTACTAAGAGGCAGTGAAAGTTCAGAATCTACAAGCTAATAAAAACATACCAAACCACCAAGTCTAGTTTTAAAGGCATTATTCGCCTGTTTTTGGACTTCCCAGTGGTACTGAAGCAACTACCAAAGCCCAGGATTATTTTTTCCTCTAATTTTCATGCCACTGATATAATAAATTGAGTTATTTAAAAAATAAATGCATTAACTCTGTGTTGCTGTCAACAAAATTCCCAACAAGAACAACTTAGGTGAGGAAGTTTATTTTGGTTCATGATTCCAGAGTTTTAGTCCATGATGAGTGACTCCACATTGCTCTGGGCCAAATGTGAAGCAGAACATTTTGTTAGAGGTGCGAGGCAGAGGAAAGTCTCTAGAAACATTGTGGCTGACAGGGAAGCAGAAAGAAATGAGATGGGGTTGTAGATGTACCTTCCAGGGCATTCCCCCAGTGACCCACCTCATCCAGCCATGGCTCATCTGCCTGCAGTTACCAACCAGATACTCCATTCAAATTGGGAACACTGATTATATCACAGCTCTCATAATGCAGTTGTTTTTCTGTGAATATTTCTACAATAACACAGGAGTCTTTGGAAACACTGCATATTAAAACCATAATATATATCTTGTGGCTTAGCTCTAGAACAGAGAAATTCCCTATGTGTTACATGTAAAATTTCTAATTCACAATTTTGTTCTTCTTTATAGTAAAACCCCATTGTTTATATAAACCACATTTTCTTAATGTGGTTTATATAAACAATGTTGGGGTTTTTAGCTTTTTCTATCCACTCCAAACCGCAGAGAGGCTTAGGAGAGCACACCCCAACCCAGACAGATCAAGAAAGGTGAGGGTCTGCCGGCTGCCCACCCAGCCCTCCCCACTGGAGGACAATCAGACACGCCAGGGAGACAAGTCAAAGCAGGATCTCATTTATTGAGAAAGCACACACAACTTATATAAGGAGCAAAAGCCAATCATTTTAAAACAGGGAAGAGCGGGGACCAATCAACATAAAGGTCAAGTCAGCAGAAGGAATTCACAGGTATACCCATACCATAGTTTCTAATGAAGAGCAGGAGCAAGGAAGAGAAGTAAGCCAATCAGGGAGGTTTCAAAACAACTTCAGTGTCCTCCTACTGGCATTTAGCCAGGCGCCATCTTAGTTTTCGGCCCCACAACATTCATCTATTGACAGGCATCTGGGCATTCTGGCTATTTTGAATTGTGGTGCTATACATATCCATGATCCTGAATCCTTATAGTATGTGATTATAGTTCTTTTGGGTCAATACCAAGGAGCAGGATCTGGGTCATATGGTTGTTTCATTCCTACTTTTCTTGAGAAATGTTCATACTGCTTTCCAAAGTGGTTGTAGGAATTTGCAGTCCCACCAACAATGGATAAGTGTACCTTTTCCCAAAATCCTTGCCAAAATTTATTTTTATTTGTATTCTTGATAATTGGCATTCTCCCTGGAGAGAGATGAAATGTTAGCGTAGTCTTGATTTATTTCCCTGATTTCTAGATATGTTGAATGTTTCTTTTCATATAATTGTTGTCAATTCATGTTTCTTCTTTTGAGAAATATCTGTATTGTTCTTTTGCCCATTTATTGAATGGGTTGTTGTTGTTGTTATGTTGTTGTAGTTGTTATTATTATTATTTGGTGATAAGTTTCTTGAATCCCTCATAAATTCTGTACATTAATCCCCTGTAAGAAGAGTAGCTGGTAAAGATTTTCTCACATTCTGTAGGCTTTAAAAATTGTATAAATAACCTACCTTTGAAAGGCATCTGTAGTAGATGAAAGAGGAGAAAAAAATGATTCATTTCTTTATCTGTAACTAACTTCTCTCTTTGATATCCTTGAAGCACAGTGGTGAAAAGCACTATTAATTGATTTAGAGTAAAGAAAATTACCTTTGGTAATATGGGGGAGCCTCATTCAATCAGTAGAAGGTTTTAACAGCATAAACGAAGGAAAGTTTCCAGGAGAAGAAGTAACTCAGCCTCAATTCTGCAACAAAAATCATGTTTAAGTTGCCAGCTTGTCTCAAGAACTTAGTAGAAATCTTATCTTAGTTTCTAGCCTACCAGACATGCCCAATCTTCACTACCCCTTGCATCAGCTCCCTCTCATAGACCTTTTAAATTGTGTGTGTGTGTGTGTGTGTGTGTGTGTGTGTGTGTGTGTGTGTGTTGGGGGTCTCCTTTGGAGAAATGTGATAGACCAAAAAGAGGAGGTAAAAGAGGCAAACACTGTCAATAGGCACCTTAGAAAAGAAAATCTCATCAGTTATCTGATAAATGCAAATTAAATGGAGGAAAATGTAATTACACACCAACCGGAGCAGGCAAATTTAATACAGCTATATTGAGTGCCACCAAGGTTTTAGATATGAGACTAAAATGCCTTGCTGTTATAATTATTAATTGGTACAAACATGTTAGAAAATGGTTTGATAGTATCTAAACACACACACAGACATATGTATAACTTTAGACCAATTAATTGCATTTTGGATAGAGCCGAAATAAAATAAATGTATATATTCACCAAAAGAAAAAAAAATGTAATTAGGAGTTTGCAAATTATAGGCACAGACATGGCACAACCCAAATGTCAATGTACATTTTTATATACACATACCATTCTTTATATACGTACATATATGTATATGTATATGCATCTATATGTATATATTCCACATATACACATACACATATATACACTATCAATATCTTTATGTGTACACATACACAGTGCAATGCTACATAGTCATGAAAATAGATCACACTCTTGTTAAGTACAACCCCCGGGGAACGGGACAGCAGTTACAAAATAATATAAACTGCATAATTCCAATTGTATGAAGTTCATAACAAGGCAAAAAATAATCTATGGTGACAAAGTTTACACTAGTGTTTTCCCATTAGCTTTTGGGGAATGAAGCATAGTTGGGAAAGGAGCATAATTGTGGGGAAAAATAAAGCCTAAAAGAGCCTGACACTGTGGTAGGAATGTTTACAGTTTTATTTGAGTCATTTCTACCCTGAAAATAAATATGTAAAATTCTAAGATTTGTGCACTTTACTTAAAAGATGCAAATTTTGTCTCAATTAAAAATAAAATAAAATTCTGACTTGACTTCTGACTTGCCATGTCTGTTTAGAAAGGTCAGAGCATTAGGAGAAGGGTGCAGAAGAAGGCCAAGCAATTATTTTCCTGCTTCCAGCTGCTGGGTCACTGCAGCTGACAGGGTCTCTTATCCAAAAGTCTCAACTCAGCCAGTTCTCTCTGTTCCTTCCACAGGGCTCTCCCCATCCCTCAACTTTCAGACCTGGGAAACCTCTCCCTGCAGGTACTATTTTGGGAATCCTGGGAAACTATATAGTTTCCTTATACTCGAAAAAATTATTTGAAAATAATCAGTTTATTAATCTCTCCTCAAATTAACCAATTTGTTTCTTATTTTTCCTGCCATAAATGTTGACATTTAGCAGAGTATGGGTGGGGTATGTGGCCTGTGAAGACTCAATAAAAATATTCCTTGTACTCCAGACCTCTGTTCAGGTTTAGCAGTACTGTGACTCCTTTCTACACTTCCCAATGCTCCTTCCTTTCCTATCCTCCAAGATTCATAGAAATAATGAAAATGTGCTTGTTGTATCTGTGTGTGTGTTTGATTTTGATGTGACTGATTTTTTCCCCAAATTTAACAGAAATACAATTTATTTGCTAGACACGCTCATAAATTATAGGTATATCAAGATGGATGAGCAAAGATGTGCACACTCTACAGGCACATAAGCTTGCTATTCTATAGTAAAGATTTGGAATCTCTAAGGTAAAAGAAAAAAAAATATTTTTCATTGAGAAAATATTGCTTTAGAAAGAGAAGAATTGTGGACTAGTAAACCAGATTACATAATAAAACCAAGAACATAGCAAGAAAATTATTTAAAAAGTTAAAGAAATATTATGGAAGATATCATTCTCCATTTTCCTTACACTTGATACTGTGACCTTTATATTTTAATTTTAAGCCTGATAATCATTTATCTGCAGATCTCCTCTTTCATTGCTGTTAAAAAAAAACCTGAAGTCAATTACCTTTACATAAGTTCTCAAAATTATATTCCATTTTCTTTTGATATTATTAAGAAATATATTATTTTTAATTTTATTTTTAGCCTTTTAACTGGAGACATAGACCTCTTGTTGTACTGGTACACAATATCAATATATCTGCTATCTTTTTTGGTTATTGATTTAATGTTTTTTCAAAGCTAGCAAAATTTAATCCATCCACATTACCATATGGGTGCATTCTAACCAACACAATGTGTGATCAGAGAGGTTATGTGCAACTATTTTTTCAAAGCTGCTATCCTTGATTCTTATCCCTAATTTCTATTCCCTGGAATGTAAATTTGACAGCTGGAATGTCAGCAGTTGAGAATGAAAGACACACTTAACTAGCAGCCATATGAAAATATAGGTGTGGATCACTGCATTAGCTACCACTGACAGGAAAATGTAATTGTTTAAAAATGTAAGCTACTCTTATTTTGCTGTGTCATGTTTGTAATTAGGTGGCAAAACTAAAGTCAATAAACGTAGTATCTGGTTCTGTTTTAAAACTAAGTGTATTCGCCTTTTATCAAAGGATTATTTAACTGCAAAAATATGCCTATAGTACTAAATAGATAAAAATATGAAATATGAGTAAGAAATAAATACATAGATATATTCACTCACTACTCAATATAAAACTGAATATATCCTTCACTTTGATACTGTTTGCATAGCTTTCTTGGCCATTCCTTTTTTCTGATGCCCTCAAAAGTCACATTATCTTGAGGTTTGCATCTAAAATTTATTACTTTTAAGTTAAGCTTTATCAAATCAGTTTGGACTGTGTGCTTGTATGTGGTGTATATATGTGTGTGAGTCATGCTCACATAAATGATAGAGTTTTCAGGCTTACTTTTTTCATGCAACATTATGTATTCTGAAATTCATTCATAACTTTTCTCTAATTGGTGCATTTTTATTAGTAACAGTATATGAATTTATTTGTATTGTACCATTGATGGCCCTTTTCTCTGACTTTGGAAATATCTCCTAGTGTGTATGTGTGGGAGCTGTGCCAACAGCTAATGTTAAAATAATTATATCATAGTGTGCTATTTTCAATTTTTAAAATTTGGTTGTATTAAATTATTTTTCAAATTTCTAAATATATCATACATACTCAAAAATAGCATTAATTACTCTAATAGTTGTTTCACCTCCCTGCCATCGCTTAGTGTTGTCTGACGTTATTCATTTTCTAAATGTGAAATGCCATCTCTGTAGGCTTTCAATTTGCATTTTCCTTATCATTACTGATGATAAACACTTTTGATTATGATTACAGTTCATTTGTATTTTCTTATCTAAGATTGTG
This sequence comes from Marmota flaviventris, assembly GCF_047511675.1. Lineage (NCBI taxonomy): Eukaryota > Metazoa > Chordata > Mammalia > Rodentia > Sciuridae > Marmota > Marmota flaviventris. The sequence goes on along the minus strand of NC_092509.1, from coordinate 84,829,777 downwards.
ATAAAGTTTCTCCTCTTGTTTTTCTTTTTCTATTTATATATTTATTTTCAGGTTTATAACTGCTGAATATTGAATCTTGGCCAATTACGAAAATTTCAGACATAGTCTCTCATTTTGTGGTTTTTCATTTGTTTATATAAATTTTCATTGTAGTGTGTCAAAACCCTTTATACTAACTTATTGATGTCAAATTTTTCGAAATCTGTCATCTTTCTATGTGATTTGCATACCCCATGACTTTTTTTTCTTTAATTTCAAAGTAGAAATTATAATCCCTGTATTCCCTAAGTATTTTTAATTTCTTCTTTCAAATTTAAATTTTTATTCAATATAACAATGTTATTATATATACTCTACTCACTATCTATATCTATCTCCAAACATAATATGGGCTAGTCATGCATTTAAAGTTTGAATGCTATAAATGTGTGTGTGTGTGTTGTTGTATGTTTTTTGTTATTGGTGGTGGGGTTTTCTTGTTGGTATTTTACATCAATTATTGTGGTAATATTTTTGGAAAATCCATACTTTCTTTACTAACTTATGAAGCAATACTTTAAATAAATTATATGTGTGTATAAAATATGTGTATATAATATACATTTACATATATATGATACTACCTATAGAAAGTAAAAGGGTTATTATTGTGAAAAAATTTAGCACATATTATTTCACATAGTTTCTCATTATTTGTTTTGTTTTTAGGCAAAAGCCACTGAAATGTATGCATCTAACATGAATTCCACTTTCAATAAAATTTTATTACTTCTAGTTTTTATATCTTACTTAGATGTGTAGACTTGATCATCTTACATACCAGCTATTTTGTATCATCTGACTACATCTCCCCATCCTCCATCAGCCTTGGCCCACACCTGGTAACCTCTGTTTTTTCTCTGTGTATTTGAATTTTTTCACATTCCATATCAATGAGAAAATAAAATATTTTCTGTGTATTTCTGGCTTATTAATTTAGCATAATATCCTCTAGTCTTATTCAGGTTTTAGAAAATGGCAAAACCATTCTTTTTAGGGTTAAGTAATATTTTACTGTATATTTATGTATCATACTTTCTTTATCCATTCGCCCATCAATGGACACATAGATTGTGCCATGTCTTGGCTATTATGAATAATGCTGTATTTACATGGGAATGCAGATGTCCTTATGAGGTGGTGAATTCTTTTCCTTTAAGTATTCAACCACAAAAGGTATTGCTAGGTAATATTGTAAATCTATTTTTAATTTCTTTAGAACCTCCATATTATTTTTCATACTGGCTGTTCCAGTATCCATTCTCACCAACAGTATACAAGAGTTTTCTTTTCTCCACACATTCACCAATATTTATTTACCTTTAGTCTTTTTATCTTAGCCATCCTAAATAGTATGAGGTAACATCATATATGGCTTTTATTTTTATTTCCCTGATGCAAATTCCTTGATGCATGATACTAAGAATATTTTCATATATATTTTCAGCCTGCTAAGTCTTCTTTGGTAAAAAAGTTTATTCAGATATTTGAACATTTTTTAATCAGGATATTTGTTTTTCCATACTGAGTAGTATGATTACTTTATAAATTTTGGATATTAATCCTTTATTGAATATATAGTTTACAAATAGTCTTTCCCAGTCCATAGGTAACCATTTCATTTTGTCAGTTGTTTACTTTTTTGTGCAGAAACTTGGTAGGAAACTTCTTAATATGTATATTTTTCAAGGTGAATTTGTTCTAGGCTTTCTACTTCATTCTTTTTCTCTTATTTGGTCATCCTTATGTCTCATTTTACCTTAATGTCTACCATTTTATCTGAATTATACATATGATGCAGAGCAATCCATGCATCTTGTTTCTTTGGGGGATGGTATTGGTTACACTTCATGTTTGGTCTCCAATATAAACTTTAAAATAGGCTTTTAAGTTTCTCATTTGAGCTATCTATGGATTCTGATTGAAACTTGATAAAATTAAGACTGCATTTTTAAGAGAATTTTTATCTTACTTCTACTCTGTTCTTTAAATTATGAACATGAATTGTTCAATTGTTGGGGTTTCTTCCAATTTCCTTTGACAAATTATTAGAAAATTTCTCCTAATGATCTTGCACATTTTTTCTAGATTTAACTCTAAGTACACTCATGATGTGGTTGTGAATGATACTTCTTATGAGTTGCTTTCATTTGCTTTACTTATAAATACTTTTAAATTATCTTAGAAGAATTCTTACTTTCAAATTTAGTGTTCTATGTTGTAGATTTTACTACTGGTCTAATCAAGAATTTAAAATATATAAATATGAGCTCTCTTTATGCTGCATCATTTTAGATTCATAAAATGTTGACTTCCAACACAGATTTTGAAAATGAAACTTATGTTCTAATTCATCATTAGGACACTTTGCCTGACCAGCCAACTTCTTCAGGACTTTCTGGATAGTGTAACTTCTCTCCAGAGGCAGCAAGTTTCTTTCTTTATAAGGGGAAAATAACACATTATTTACACCTGTGATGGTAAGGTCTCTATTTAGGGAAGCAATGCTTATAAAGTATATAGTAAATTTATTAATATGTAATATTTGTTCAATAACTATCATTTATTACAGTAAGAGATGTAATTTGAACTGTTGTTTGAACTATATCTGAAATTTTATTCCTATTGTGAAGTTATCTTTTGTAGTCTAACCAGATGGAAATAATCCAATATCAAAACTCCAAATTTGTGGTCAATTGTGTAATAATGTCATCCAAAGTGTTTACCTATTTTTGTTCTCCTTCTGTTTTATTGCCTAACCAATATTTTTTGGCAAACAATTGCAATACTTCTGTGGCATAAAACAACATTTTGTTTTGTTTTGTTTTACTCACAAATGCATGATCTGACCTAAGCTTAGCATTGGTAATCTTGTTCACAAATCTACAGGAAGAAGTGGGTCACTGTGGTGGCTCCATTGACCTCATGCATTCATTCTTGTATCTGGTGCCTGGCTGCAGTTTTCCTGATGGTGGATGACCTCAAACAGGAAAACTAAAGCAGCACACTTTTCTTGCACATGTTTTATTATTCAGTAGTCCAGTCTGTAGCCTCCTTGCAAGTGGTGAAGAACCAAAGTCATGAATATACTTAATCTAATACATCACGGGACCTAATAGTCAAAAAAAAATATTTCTAATCTTGGTGATCTATTTTGCAATCCTGGGTGCACTTTCAGTTTATGGATAAGACACACTTTCTAGTTCACATGCAGATAAACAGATTCCAGTTGATGTGTTCTATTGCCTCATCAGTTGTGAAATTTGAAAAGGTATTATACATTTAGAAAATGATTGATTATTCTGTTATATGAGAACTTGTTGCCTCCATATCATTCAATAGAATAATGACTATATATATGTGTATATGTATATATACACACACATATATATAATACATATAGTAATTAAATTTATGTGTAAATCAGTGATTTAATGGTAATTTAGTATCGTGTAATATAATAGTCTCCAGTATTATTCATTAAAATATACTTTACATATTTAGTTTAAAATTGCATCATGTACTACTTTGCATTGACATGAAAACATTACTCTTGGCAAATTTATTATTCTGTCCCATTGAGTCACCAGTAAGCAAATTATCTGTAGGGGTCCAACATTCTATATCTACTGGAAATTAAGCAAATACATTATTTGACTTCAGTAATACTTTATCTTATCTAGCACTAAGAACCTTATCTAAAATGCCAGCATGAACTTTAAAATGCTTTATTCTGAGAAATGTAGTGTACTCTGATGAAATAGTGATTTGATTTGTTGAAATTTCTAAAAGGAAACCTGCAGTAGTCATTGTCTCACATTTTTTATTAGTAACATTATCTCTTCTAAGTAATATCTGATTGTCATTTCTATGAGTCTAAAATTTTTATCCATATAGACTTGGCCAGTCAAGTCTTATCTTTCTGTTTTTTAAAAAAGAAGTTGACTATGTAATGACTTACCTTTGCTTCCTTTCCTCTTCTATCTATCTTTACATCAATTTGCCTAGTTGGTCTTCTTTTAAATCCTACTGCATTCTTGCTGAATGCCCTAGCTGCAGGCCTCACAAAAGTTGAATCCTATTATTATCTAAGACATCCATGAACAGAATTAAGAAGGCAGTTGCAGAACAGACAAATAGAATTATCAGTATAATTCTAATTTATCTTACACACATAGACTTTTGTGAATAATTTGTAATGTGTAGTAATTTAGAAGAATAAAAAATTAAATATAAAATTGCACAAATCAATTAAAATTCTTATTATGTATGAAAAAATTACAATGATATTTGTCTTTAAGTAAATTCTTTGAATGTCTTGTTAAACTTCAATTCAATTTAAAATTGATTATAATAAGGTTATTATATGTATGTAATATGGAGATATTGTGGGAAAAACTCAGATAAACATTATTTATGATTATGAAACTTACAGGCATATATTTTGTATCTCTTGTGTTAAGTATTTGAATGTATTATTCTTGGGTCTTAAAACCACTTTTTCAATTAACAATGGACCATATGCTGTAGTTTCCTGCAATTTTTTAGAACAAATTTTAGAATATCAATGAAAGTTATTTATCATTAATTTACGGATATACATGTATACTTATAAATATAGATTATATAAGGTATTACCAGATTGTCCAGTGTGACTTCTGCTCTATATTTAAATATGACACTTAAATTTATTTCATTATTTTAGTTTATATTTTTTAAATTATTATGCTAATATTTGGAAAAATTTTTTGTGACTAAATGCAAACAATTGGTTATTAATTTGGAGAACTTTTGTATACTGTTTTGGGGTCAGGGAAAAGCAACTGAAAAAACAACTAGCTTCCTTTATTTGTGATCCATAATAATGAGTGAGGCAAAGGCCATCTCTTTTGACAAAACTAGAGAAAATATTGTGTCCATTGTCTCAAAAGCAAAGAAAGTGAGTAAAGAAAGTGAGTGGAGAAACCAAAATTAGATGCAAAGATTAATTCAGTTAAGAACAATAGGTAACAAAGGCCAAGGTGTAATTTTGTTTTGGCTTGAGAGATGCATAGTGAAGCTTCACACAGGCATCACTTGGTTTACTTTTCTGAAATCAGGAGGCCAAACTGTGCTGTAAGGAACTGATAATTCAGTCAAGAGAAAAATGGTTAACTCTCAGAATGGTAGAAAACAATTTAAAGCATTTTTAAGTTGTGGACAGAAATGAATGAATGAAATAAGTGGTAATTATTTATTTTTATTTTTACTTGTTCTTATTAGTTACCTGAGAGTATATTTTGACACATTTATACAAACATAGAGTACATCTTATTCTAATTAACATTCTAGTCTTGTAGCTATAGGTCATGTGGAGATTCACTGTGGTGTATTTCTATATGAACATAAGAAAGTCATAACAGATTCATTCCATTGTTTTTCTTATTCCTGTCCCACCCCTTTCCCTTCATTCCCTTTGTCTAATCTACTGAACTTTTATTCTTCCCTCCCACCTTTTATTGTGTGTTTGCATCCAATATCAGAGAACATTGAAACATTTTTTTACACTGGCTTATTTCACTTAGTCAATATTATTATTATTATAATAATAATATTATAATAATATTATTAATATTATGGATATTCTTCATATCCATCTACTTACCAGCAAATGTCAGAAAGGCATTGTTTTTTATGGCTGAGTAATATTCCATTGTGTACATGTACCACATTTTCTTTAACCATTCATCCATTGAAGGACACCTATGCTATTTCCATAGCATGGCTATTGTGAGTTGAGCTGCTGTAAAACATGGATGTGGCTGCATCACTGTAGTATGCTGTTTTAAAGTCCTTTAGGTATAGACTAAGAATTAGGATAACTGGGTCAAATGGTGGTTCCATTCCAAGTTTTCTAAGGAAGCTCCACATTGCTATACATAGTGGTTACACCAATTTGCAGTCCCATCAACAATGTATAAGAGTACTTATCTCTCCACATTCTTGCCAACATTTGTTGTTACTTTTATTCTTTATAACTGCCATTCTGGCTGATGTAAGATGGAATCTTAGTGTCATTGTAATTTGCATTTCTCTAATTGCTGTTGAACTTTTTTTCATATATTTTGACCATTCAAATTTCTTGTTCTGTGTTTGTTCATTTCCTTTGCACATTATTGAACCAAAAAGCAACATTAGAAAAATATATAGTTCAATCAATAATGTTCCATAGCCAAGCTAATTTAGTACTTTTTATGATTCCACTTTAACTTACTTCTCTGCTTATTATTTATGATTTTTTGTTGTAGTGATTGCAATGTTTAGAATGAATCTGATATATCTCATTTGTTAGGCTGATTCCTTCCTTTTTTTTTTTTTTGAAGCTACTGTAGAGGGGCTAGTTTTCCTGATTTCTCTTTCTCTGATATATCCTTGATGTAGAGATATGCAATTGATTTAGTTGAGGAACTTTCTAGTGGAGTTTTTTGGATCTTCTAAATATAGAATCTTGTCACTGGGTCCCTTGCTTTTTCATGTTGTCTGTATGTCCACCCATTTATAAGTAAGAATCTGAGTACTAGTCTATAAATTCATAGTGTTCCTAAGATTTCTAGTATCTCAAGTTTTAGGGGAAGCCAAATAATAACAACCACCAATGTAAAAAAAAAATATATATATATATATATATATATATATATGGTACTATACTAAGTACTTAGTTCTTATTTTGGCATATACATTGTTAATTGGTACTATTAACAAACTGCTAATAGTACAGTTAATTGGTACTAATAGCAAACAAATAGCAAAGTTTGCTATTTCAAAAGGTGAAGAGGGAGAATGCAAAGGAGATGTAGGAAGTAATAATTGAGAAAGAGAATGGGAGAGAGTAGAAGTAAAGAGTTTAAGGAAGATTGAAAAAGAGAACAATAGAATTTGGCTGTTAGTGAAAGAAAAAAGAGAAAGAGAATCAAGGGAAATAGGAGAAAAATAATATAAAACCAAAAAAATTACAAAACCATGCCTAATAAGCAAAAGACAGAGACAAGAAAATAAGTACCTTCAAGAAATGCTAGAAATGAGAGCAGTGAGACAAATGTGTAAATGTACAAATGTCCATGAACCAGGTAGCACAAAAAATTAAAAATAAAAAAGGTGGGGGACATTCTTGATGGGAGGTTAAGGAATTGTTTCCATTGCAATGATCAAAAAAGTTGTCTGTAATATTCATGTTGGTTGTCAGTTCCCAATTGTCTTTCTTTCCATTTTTTTCCTTGAGGTGTGCAAAAGTAGTAGTCAGGGGCTGTCAATTCCTTCATTGGGGGGAACTTGTCACGTTTCTGGTTCTCAGCTTCCCTTCTCAGCTCTAGGGGGGCTGGGGGGGGGGGCAGATTGGAGGGTGTTGTGTACTACACTGACAGCCAGGGGTCACTGCAGAGTTCTGTGAAAGAGGCGGAGCTCCTGGAGGTGGGGCTTGGGTCTAGTTAGAATCTTACCCCCACTCCACCCTCAGTGCTTTGTTTAATTATCTTTAGTCTGAAGCTTTTAAATTTTCACACCTCCCTATCACAGCTTCTTCCGATCTGCGCTGGGTACTGCTGGGAATCTACCCCAGTTTACTTTAGAGCAAAGGAGGAGCCGGGACCTTGCCCCGTGTTGCCTCCCAAGGCTCCCCTGTCTTGGCGTCCTGAGTTCAGCCCCAAAATGCACGTTCACTCCCTCCGCCACACACATACCCGCCCCATTAAGTCCCAGGTTATCCGCAGCTGTCACTGTGACCCACGGTACTCTGGAAGACTGAGAGGCACCTGGGATCTCCCCTGAGTGTTCCGAATTCCCTGGATACACACTCTCCATGCCTGAATTTCACCTGGTTTCCAGTCACTCTGGGATGCATGGCAGGCTTCTGCCTGGTCAGGTTTTTGGACGCCGCTGGAATTTCACACGTCTGGGCACCTGGGTTTGGACCCAGATCCACCAGCCCCACAGCGGGAAAAGATGGCAGCTGCCTTGGCTCTCAGCCAGCTACCAGGAGGCATGCAGCATCTTTATGCACAAACGTAAAGCTTAAGTAGCTCACCCACTGGATCAGTTTGACAGTGTCCTGAACACTGATTTCTTCCTTTCAAGACACGCCTTCGTGCCACCTGAAAACTTCCTCCCTCCCTTCTTTTTTTTTAAATTTTATTCTATCCAAACTTCTGAAACCCTAGGCTGTTCTGAAAGTCCAGTATTAGATGGAAGTAGGACTTCTCCTTTTCACCCACCTCAAAGTGAAGCGATTTGTCGCTGTCCTGGTCTGGCACCACAGAGCAGCTTGGAAAGCAACCTCCTCTGCTCCGCCATCTTGACCTTATTCAGTGGTAATTATTTTTAAAATGTGATTTCAAAGAATAAGAGAAAGGTGGCTCCCTAAGCGGTAGATAGCACTTCTAGAGAACTCTGTGATGAGGAGTGAAAGATTACTAATACTAATTTCTTCAGTTGTTTAATATTTGATTAAACCTCCTCCAGGGTAGCAGCTTGTGTTTCTATTGTTTATATTATGTAAGGTTTATTTTGTTATATCTTAAGATCAGCTAATGAGTTTTAATTTTAATCAAAGTAACTTTTGGAAAGTAAGTGAAAAGATTAAAGACTTTTGAGAGAAAAAATGGACATTGAAAGTCTCAGGCACACAATCTAGTCTTAACAGAGGCACTTAGCCCTAGGATGTTTGGGTAGGACTTTCATTAGAAAATGATAGATTGGGATTACATTTATCATTGTTATCTGTGTCTAGGTTTAATATTGTGAATGAATATCACAATCCCATATTGCATGATATTATTATTTTTGAAAATTTAATGTTTTTGAGCCAGATAATGTGCTATGCATTCTCTATTATTTTATTGAATCCTCACATAAATTCTATGATATTGTTACCAGAATTGTGTGTGTGTGTGTGTGTGTGTGTTTATAGTGAAGAATGAAATGTACAGAAGGGTTGTTTAACATGCCTAAAGTAATATTTTAATCAAATAGAAAAGCAATAATTTGAAACAGTGTAACCTCTGGAATCTCTTTTCTTTTGAAACATTCTAGCATTGTTTAACATAATCACTGATTCTGCACTCTTTTCAATTCAGGATTGGTGCTGTAATTCGACTTGATTAATGAATTTAGGTAAAAATGACTCATGCCTCTTACAATTAAAAGATTTAAGACCTAGCCTATGTAGAACCATGTATCCTTTCTCCTTTCCAAGAAATGGGTGAAATTTCAGATATGGGTCATATTAATTTAACCATGTTTCCAACATGACAATGTGGAACAAAATTAGCATTAATCTGAGATAAATCAAAGAATAAAGACATTCATAGTTATGAACCTGTAGGCCTTTGTTTTTCTTGTGGTTACTGCAATATCACCAAGCTTATACCTTGTGATGCAACTTATTATCATTGTATTATTTGGTTTTCCAAAAAACAGTATGTGGTTACCTAGTGCTAAATCATATTCTAGATTTTATTAGTTCATATCTATATCAAGATAAATAAGAAGTTTGATTATTTTCAAAATTTGAAAAGTAGTATAACTCATCAAACAATATTAACTAGCATAACCATCAGAGCTTTTATGTTTGATCTACTGATAAAAAGTAGAGGCAAAATAATGCAATATACTAGAAATGAGAATTTCATGTTTCATGGAAAACTAAAAATATTTCAACAAACCAAAGCACTCAGATCAGGCTGATTTTTGGAACAATTGGCTCATTCTTGCATCTCATTTTATATTAACTTAGTTTTCTTTTTTATAGTATTATATTACCTGTATGCATTATGATTTCCATCTCCAGGAAGACACTGACTTGCTTTATCAGTTATAGTTTGAAAAATCCTTGAAAGTCTGAATTGGTTCGGATCCATAACTCTGGACAACTTAATTGTGCTATAGATGATGGCGTTTCTAAGGCAACCTGCTTTTGTGAAAATTCTCCTCCTGTAAACACACACAGAGCATCTGACTTTGCACACATAGGTGGGTCCACATAAAAACATCGCAGCACTCAGAATAGTCATATAAAGAGTTGTTAAATTCTACTTCACAGGTAAGAAGATCCTAAGGGAAGCAATCGACCAGTGCACAAATACATAAATAAGTAATTTTGAAATGTTTCTTAGTATTTTAAAATTTTTCTCATTATGGTAAATAATAGAGAATCTTTTCCATTATTTGTAATTTGATGATTTCAGGTTCTGAATAGACAATTTGGACAGTTATAACTGATGTTCCATTAAATGTTAATTTCCCATTTCCCTGTTGCTAAAATAACCTTGTATTGTGTATTATAATTTTTGCAGTTAACAAATATTTTCCAGACCTTCCTTGCTAAAAAGATGATCATGTGAGATAATTAAAGTTATGTAAGTAACTAGGAGGAACTTGAATAAAGTATTGTAATTATACATACTTGTCATAGAATCTAGTTTGGGGAAATTTCAATTTGTTCTTATCTGAAATATGAATGCAAAACCTGAAAAATCTAGGGGCTTCTTACTATTTCAAGAATGAGGATTATGCAATATAATTATAGTGGAAATAGAGACCATTCATAACCAATTTTAATCTCAGTACCAATCTTGAAATGCCTACTTATGTACTTGGAGACTTGTAACTGCATAAATGCCAACATATTTGTGTCACTCATTGCTTGCAACCAAATGTGAATTTTAGCTGAAACATGTGCTTACATGGATATTTTTAAATAAGTTTTGATTATGGTTATACATCTTGCCTCTTTTTATGGTTATGCATACAGGGGCCACTTTTGTTGAATCCACACAATAACACTATAATTTAAGTATTGCTAACTCCATTGTTCAGATGAAGAAATTGAAGGTTAGGGTAGTAAAATAAGTTGTCCAGTGTTCCATAGTCAGTACATGGAAGGATGTGTCAGATTCAGAACTGTGTATATCTGTGGGTAGAACTAGAAACAAAATAACATACTCTGTGACCTCTTAAGAATTTCACTAATTCTATAAAACATGTCAATGAGTCTTGTAAAGGATCCACAGATAAATTTCTAATACTTTTGCTTACTCTGTAGTTATTTCTCCAAAAGAATAGCACATTACCATTATTATTGTTATTAAGTAATGTGCTAAATCATTTCAATATACTTTGCACATAAATTGATATATGTATGGTAATTATAACCATCATGATTCAGTTATCTGTTGTCACAATGCTGCATAATAACAATAAAAAACTAATAAAATCTCATTGGTGAACTAGCCTAGTTTAAGAAAAACAATTTTTGTATGTAAATGAGACTATTACATTAAACTGGAATTGTGTTTATATTTTTGCAAGACATTTTAAAGTCAAGTTCACATATTAATCTGAAGATAAGTATTTTTCTAAGTTCTTATTCTGTAGATAACATATTCTTTTCTTTAAAGTTATAAGTCCAACTTATATATTTTATAGTCTTTAAACTCTAACACTTAACAAATTCCTATTTATACAACACAAAAACATACAGTGGTTATCAGCTACGCATAAAAAAATTTCCCATTTAGTAAAAAGTAAAGGAAACATAGTGTGGGCACAACTACATAGCATATAAGACCCTGAAATAGAGTAAAATACCAAAGATTTTCATTATGAGGTAAAGTAAAAGACTTCATCAGAAATTTGTTTGTCCTATGTAATTCAATATGAGTGAATATTTATTTCCTTTCTCTGCATGTTCATGACAAAAGGAGCACTAAAGCAGGAGTCCACTTTTCAGAGTTGTGTAGTATTAAAAATGAGACTTCTGTGGTTATTGTTCAATCATAGAAACTATGCTATATTTATTTATTTATTTTTATTTAATTGATTTTATTTTTTTAGATACACATCAGTGGAATGCATTACAATTCTTATTACACATATAGAGCACAATTTTTCATATCTTTGTATATAAGGTATGTTCATGCCAATTCATGTCTTCATACATGTACTTCGTTTTTTTTTTTTTTTGCATTACAATTCTTATAACACATATATACCAAATTTTTTCATATCTCTGTTTGTATATAAAGTAAGTTGATTATTGTTTAATCATAACAACTATGCTATATTTAGAGAGAGAAATCATAGAATACTTTTTGCCAGTCTTCTGTGTTGATGATTTTAAAAATTAATTTGTTACTGATAAGATTCATTTTGAAATAATTCACAAGAGGGAATATTTAATGACAATATTTATACATTGATATTTTATATGGGAACCTTTTTAAAAAATTCACATACTACAAAGCTATAGTAATCAAACAATATAACATTATCATAAAAACATAGACTAATGGAGCAGAATAGAAAGTATAGAAGACAACCCATGCATCCACAGCCCACTGATTTTTGACAAAGGTACTAAATGCATGCAGTGGAGAAAGGAAATTCTTTTCAATGAATCGTGTTGGGGAAATGGAAATCCCACATGCAGAAGAATGAAACTAGACCTCCATCTCAAAATAGACTTAAAAACCAACCAGTCAACTCAAAATAGACTTAAAAACATAAATATAAGACCTGAAAACCATGAAACTGTTGGAATAAAACAGGAAAAATTTCAGGACACTGGAATTGGTCAGGCTTATTTGGATAAGACATGAAAAGCACAGAAATAGACAAATGGGATTATATAAAACTAAATGCTTCTGCACAGCAAAGAACACAATCAAAGTAAGGAAGAGGTAACCTAAAGAATGGAGAAAATATTTGCAAACTCTATATCTGACAGGTGGTTAATATCCAGAATACATAAGGAAATTAACAGCAAATAACTTGATTCAAAATGGGTAAGAGACTTAAAAAAAAAAACATTTCTCAAAAGGAAAATAGACAAATAGCCAACAGGTATATTAAAAAATACTCCATGTCACTAAGCATTGGGGAAATGCAAATCAGAGCAAAAATGAAATATCAACTCATCCTGATAGAAATGATGATTATCAAAAAGACTAAAGATAACAAGTGCTGGTAAAGATGTGTAGAAAAGGGAATCCTTGCTCACTGTCAGTTGGAATAAAATTTACTACAATCATTATGGTAAACAATATGGAGAATACTCAAAAATGGAAGATACAATAATATTTGATGCAGCAATTTGATTCCTTGGTATATTATGAAAGAAAAGAAATCAGTATGTCAATGAGACATCTATAGTCTCATGGTAATGGACACTATTCACAGTAGCTAAGAAGTGTAATCCACTTCGATGGGCATTAACTGATGAATGCATAATGAAAACTTGGTATGAAATATGTCAATAATTGAATGTACACCTTCAAAACCATGTGTGATGGAGGTAAGTCTAGAGTTGGGAGCAGGAGCAAATGTATTAGAGCTCTAGTTCTATATTTTATGATTGTACTTACCAGTTCTTACCTTGAATGTGATTATAACTTGTTTCAAATAGGAGGGAAAGGGGCTTGCCACAAGCATGACCTTCTTCTATATGTAGAATTCCTAATCTAAGACAGACATTAACTTTCACAATGTCCATTCATGAATTCCAAGGAATACTTGAACTATTTTTGCTTTAATTATGTTGATTCTCTTTTCTCTTTCAAGACACTTATAGGTATATAGAAATATTCTGAGACAAGAGGACAGTGAACACAACCATTGTGACCTGAAGCACTAGCACCTGTTGATGAGAAATTACTGTTCTCAAGATGTTGTCTCTCTTTAGTCATTTTCTATTGTCTTGTGCTTTTTGTTTTTAATAATTCTGTTGAGTTTTATATTTGTGTTCTTTGTGAGTCACCTGACTGCCTCAAGCTACCATTGCTAGAAGTATTGCCCATGTTAGATGTTTTTCCTTTTATTTTAACTATATTTATATCAGATATGTATCTTGGCAAATATCAATTTTACCAAATGTAAGAATGTATTAAGGGAACATAATGTCAAATTAAATATCTGTTCATAAGAAGGAAATCTATAACTCAGTGTTGAAAAAACATTTCAGCTTTAGGCCAAAGAATAAAAAATATTATGGTTAGGATTTTCTAGTGTCTCATGTAGTATCTTGTTTTTGAATAAAAACACCTTTTTATTTTCCTGATTATCTTTATCAACCTAAGAACTAGGATTCTGAACTAGTGATAAGCTTTAACATGAAGTGAAATAGCCAAAAATTAGTTGATAAAAAATTATATTCTTATAATAGTAAATTTACCTTTATATATGAGATAAATTGTTAAAAGATACAGGGTGCAATCTGCAATTATTAGAAATGTGGTTTGAAGGCACAAAAATAATCACATATAATTAAGACTGGAGGATAACCATGGCAATTTGTATTACTTGTTCATAATCATTTATTCTGTTTTATTCCTTATCATGCTCCTCTGTAGATACAATGTGGATTCCCAATCTATTGAAATGGAACTTCAGAACATTGGAGATTCTCTGACTAATAGATGCAAAAGGATGAGACATTTTTTACATCTGAGGGGGAAAAAAAATTAAGGTACTTTATTTATTTATTTATTTTGAACCCAGGGGTGTTCAATTACTGAGTCAAATCCTCAGCCCTTTTAAATATTTTATTTAGAGACAGAGTCTCCCTGAGTTACTTGGGGCCTTGCTAAGTTGCTGAGGCTGGCTTTGAACTCATGATCCTCAACCTCAACCTCCTGAGTGGCTGAGATGTCAGGCATGTGCAACCATGCCTGGCCCTTAAGGTACTTTTGTAGATTTCTTTAAATTCTTATTCCTGCCTTTCATCCTATTCCTTCAACGTGAGTTCCAGGCGAGAAAACACATAGAGTTGACTCCATCCATGCCTAAATATTCAGGGAATGACACAATGAGGTTTTGTTGACTCTTGAGCCTTCATGTTCTCTCTCTCTCACACAAACACACAAACACTGATACAACACACAGGGTGTATAGAAATAACTACTGCAGGCTAATTGTAAAAATTGTAGCGGTATTTTTGATTCAAAGTGAGATAATGGGTGATATTATATATATATGTGCATATATATTATATATTCTTAATCATTCACTTATAAATTGTTTATTCTTATATTTTTGAAAAAGGTCTGACCTATAAAAAGACCCATACAATAAATATCTACATATCCATTTTAACAATTTACACATTCTTTAGTTCATCTGCCAGTATTTATTATAAGAAAAAAAGTCTGAGTTTTTTTCAAAATATAGATGCATCTCCTTGGAAGAGCAATAAATACAAAATATTCCATAGTTAATAGAGAAGGAGGGGCTACTCTGAAGTTTATAAACTCAGAAGCTGGAAGAAGTGGCTGGAAGTTGATTTTTCTTTGGTTAAAAGTTAAGATTTCTTTAATCAGAGAGCAGACTCAAAAGACCACAGCCTTGGTGAATACATACTACTCTCAATATGTACCTACCATGAAGCTGTTGCATGAAATATAGTACAAAGAATATGATACAGCAAGGAATTGACCAACCGTCTTTATGCTGTAGAAAGCAACTCTGCAGTCAGTTATGTTGGCAGATGTGCATAATTCCAGCTATTCAGGAGGCTGAGAAAATATAATCTCAAGTTTGAGGTCAGCCTTGGTAACATAGTTACATGCTTTGTATCAAAATAAAATGAAAAATTGGCTATGTAGCTCAGTTGTAGAGCACTGTGTAGTATACATGAGGTCCTGCGCTCAATCTCCACTAGAAAGAAAGATATAAAAGGGAGAAAAGAAAGAAAGGAGAGAAGGAAAGGGAAGGGAAGGAGGAAGGCAAGTCTCACTCCAAATCTGGTTTGAACTGGGAGGTCAGTGGGCCAGCTCAAATCGGCAAAACTTAATCATGAAAATAGAAGATTTATAGAGAATACAAAGATAGGTGCATCTAGGGAGAGAGAAGTGGACTGAACAAAAGGTTTTCTGTCTGGAGAACATCATACAAAGTGAAATAAGTCAGAGTGAGAAATGTTTTCTCTCATATGCAGAAGCTAGAGTAAAATGAAGGAAAAGGGGAAGGAAGGGCAGTATAACATCAAGACCCAATCAAATAGAAATTAACAGACTGGCAAAAGGAAGTCAGGAAGGGTAGAGGAAGGAGAAGGGGAGAGGTAAGGGAGGATGGGAAAGAAGAGGCAGGCAGGAATCAGGAACCAAAATCAAATTCCATGCCTGTATGAGTGAATGGAACCACCTGGTATGCTAATATTAAAATTTTCTCTCCTCTTGAGTAAACTCAATCCAAACAATTATTGAAAGTCAAAAGAAACCTGAAGGGAATAAAAAAATTTAAGATTAATAAAACTAAAACATCCAATGTGTGAATGTATTTCCAATAGGATATTAAATCCAAAGGTATTTTTAGCTTTTGATTTAGACATCATTATATATAGAGAGAGATTATATATAATTATATATATACATATATATATATTATATATATCTTATTTTCTCTAAAAAGTAGAAAACAAAAATATATAAAAGCAGCACATGATAATTAATCTATTAAATTAGGTAGGAAACAGAAACTTGAAAATAATTCTGAACAGAAATTACCTTGGATTTATCAGTATTGCAGTATTGCAAAAATTTCTGTATTACTTATTGAAAATATTCTATAAAATATTAACAACCTAGGGAGTTATATTTGTTTTCAGTTGAGGAGATGAGGTACATGCATCATAAAGCTATATATTCTACAGAAATTGTATATTTTGAAATAAAATGAGGCCATGATTTCTACTTCAAAATTATGATCAATTTGTCATTTTGTGAAAATTAGAGAGATGTGAATAGCAATCCATCTCAAATTCAATTGAATATGCATGGCACAACATGCAATATTAAAAAGCCACCAGGAATTATACATATGGTAAGTAGTGAAATTCAGTGCATTAAAATATTCTCCATATATTTTGTTGACAAGTAAATGGCACCTATATCAGTAAAATAATCTATGAATAATCCAAATGTTAATGGGCTGTTATATTTGTAAATAAGCCCCCTTATTACATCATGATATATCACTAAAAAATTTATTCTGGAATAGCTTTGCATACCACTAACTAAGCCATCTTTCAATCTTAATTTAGAAAAGCACAAAGTATGCTTTTCTCTTCAAATTAGCATAGCATTTTTTCATAAATAATAAGATGGGTCTAAGATGCATACACATTTTATTAAATACTAATTGATCGATATGATTAAATTTAAAGCAAAATTTGAATTACTGAGAAGAGTCATTACTATATATTCTAGAACATAAAGAAAATAGACTCGGGCATTTGTATGATTAAAAAAATGAGCCTCTTTATTTGATTCTGAGACATTTTCCAGGTAATAGAAGAAAAAAAATTATGATCTATTTGTATGCAGTTCCATAGAAGATGCCATGTTGAATTCTCTAAACACTGAGGACTTAGGACCTTGTGGAGAAACACTCTTTCTTGTGAGAATCTGTATCTGATATAATTTTACTTGTACGGTATTATCTCTACAAATGAAAAGAATGCAAGTAGCAACAAGTATTGCAGTTCCCTCTGTGGGGTGACAAATAGAAGGGTAAGAAAATAAATTGCCTTTACTATGCCATCTTTTGATGTACTGCTAAACTGTAGGTGGCCCGCCTCTGATCATTGGTTGACTGCCTTTAGGAACTGTTCATGGCAGTTCAGAAGAGGGACTCCTAGGAATTCAATAATTGGAGCAGAGTACAAGAGCTCTACTAAGTGTGATACCCCGAGGAAAACTTCAGAAGACTGGAATAGTCGGGAGCTATTTATTACAGAGAAATGAAAAAAAAAAAAATCTGAGACAGAACCCAATGTAATCATTTTCTAAAACATTTCCCCTCAGGTACACTCTATCATTGAGTGTACATAAACTTAAACAGACACTTTTTGTGTCCATGCTGTCATGGTCATTTTATAATTCATTTATTTTAAGTGGAAGGCTGCAATCACGTTTACCTGTGGTGTCTTTATTCCTATTAGGTATTTTTGAACAATATATTTTTTTCCTAACCTTCACTTCACATTGTTTTTCCTCCATAATCCCTAACCATCATTTATCAATGGCAGATATGGGAGACTTAATCAGAAAAAGACAATAAATAAATAATGATTAACAGTTTCATTCTTAAGCAACAAATTATTGACTATCAGTTATTTATTAATTTTTGGCTAAGTGTCTTGCTTAGAATTGAGTATATTATTTCACTCACTTTAAACATCTTTTTTTTAATTTCAGAAAATTGAGGCTAACACAAAATTGTCAAAACAATAATGGCTAATGTTAGGTTTTGAACCTTGTTATATCTGACCATATATTTATAACCTTTTCAAATCAAATAAATCAATACAAGATGTCACATTTTAAGATGTATTACTAAACTGGGAGATTCAAATAAAATTTTATATATTTGTAACATATTATTCTCATAAAATTGTTAAAAATTTTCATTCTATTTTAAGAAAAAAGATGATGGACTACTGATAATGTTGTAGTAAATACAATAAATATTGTGGACAGTAAATGCATAAGGAATGATTACTTGTTTCTTGCTCTGAAAAGAATTTAGACTGACAGTTATGATCAATCAAGTAAAGTAAAAGTGAATTGTGATGCGTGCCTTATTTGGTACAGAATGACTAACTTTGCCTTTTAAATTTTTGCAACATTATTGCTTTTCTAGTATTTACTTTCCAAATATGACATCGCTGAATTTTATTTCATCCAATTTTAGAAAATGCATATGAGATTATCTCTGGGATATAGGGGTAGGCATAGAATTCTTAGACTTGAAACCCAAAATTCAATTTACAGAAGGAAAACTTATACTTCCAAATGAAAAATATCTGTTCTGTGAAGGAGCTGTTAAGACAATGAAAAGGAAAACCATACATCAGGAAAAAAAATATTTGTAAATCATCGTGCATTTTGATGTGAGTGACAAAGGACACATGCTCAAACTCTTGAAGGTAGAGACTGGAACACTTTGAGATGTGTTAGTCTGGGATGGCAGCATAAGAAAAGTAACAGGGTACTGAAAACCATAACTGCAGGACCCTAGCCACAGGGAGTCCCCTTTGCAGGAGAAGAATAAATGGGAAAGTCCCAGAAGATTACACTGGTGTAGATGCTAGTACTTCTATCTATCTTAAGGGCAATTATAAGTAATGGGTAATACTAGCTGGAGTTACACCTACAGCTCAGTTAGGGGAGCTACTTCGAGTCCATATAGAAGCTTTGCTTCAGATAAGTAACTCACATCATGTCCTCAATAACTCCCAGAGTCCAAGCTGCTGTAGCTCAGTTCCACCTTAAGAAGGGATTCATACTACTCTAAGCATCAGAAAACAGTGCATATATCCAGCCTTGGTCCCACAAAGACGTTTTACCACACTAACACAGTATCTGCTGCTTTATGAATCCAATATGACCCAGAAGAACAACTGTACATTCAAACCTTCATAGCGCCGCATGTTATCATAGGCATACAGGAGACAAGAAGTTTCTACATGGGAAAAGGGTGTCAGTCTCAAGACTGGAACATGGCCAGATGCTGCAGGGTCCTACATCCAGAAGCACAAAAAAGAGAATGAGCATCATAAAAACATATGACAGTGTAAAATACACTAGAAAAACAGATACACAAAAGATAAATGGAAAAGACTCAAGCCTTATCAATGCAATGACCTATCAAGCCATGAAGAAATGAAAGGAAGAGTTGGATTTTGAAAAGATGAATAAAATTTTAAAAAACCCTTTAGTTAGATTCAGAAAAAAAAAAAACTTAAATAAAATTAAAGATTAAAAAAAGAAACATCATAACTGCCAGATGCTACATATAATGGAAATGATCATTATAGATAATAAAAAAACTATGAGACAACAAATTGGAAAACATAGAATAAATGTATAAATTTCTGGACACATGCAATGTATCCAAATTAAGCTGTGCAGACAGAAAACAGGAACAGACAAATAAATGAGTAATGGGGTTGAATCAATAATAAAACCTCCTCCAAATTAGGGGGAAAAATAAAAAAACTAGTTGAATGGCTTCATTTCTAAATTTTTGCAAATTTTAAGGAAAAACTAGTACAATTCTGCTCAAAATACTCAAAAAAAAAAAAAAAAAAGAAAAGAAAAAGAAAGAAAGAAAGAAAGGAAGGAAGGGAGGGAGGGAGGGAGGGAGAGATGGAATTCTCCTAAACTCATTTTATAAGGCCAGCATAACCCTGGTACTGAAATGAAAGGAGGACATGCACACCTGTATACACACACACACACACACAGACATATATAACTAGAGGCCAATATCTCTTAGAAACTGATTCAAAAACTCAAAATAATCTTAACAAATCCATCCAATAGCAAATAATAAGGAGCATTCATTAATATTTATCCCTGGGATGCAAGGATAAGTCGACATATGTAAATCAATAAATGTAATACATCATACAAACAAAATAAAGGACTAAATTTACATGATTATCCCAATACTTGCAAAAAAAACATCCAGTAAAATTCAACATCCCTTTATGATAAAAAACCTGAAAAAAGATACAGAAGGACCATACCTGAGAATAATAGACTGTAATAAACTTACAATCATTTTTTACACTGAATGGATAAAAGCTGAAAGTCTTTCCCTAAAGATCTAAATAAAGACAAGGGTATTCACTCACATCTCTCATGTTCAACACAAATAAGATAAAACTTGAATAGAATTTTAAGAAGTTGAATTAGCCCTGTTTGCTGATGACATAAATCTGTATATAGAAAAATCTAAAGACCCCACCAAAAGACCCCGATGAACAAATTCAATAAAACAGCAGGATATAAAATCAACACACAAAAATCAGTATCATTTACATATACCAAAAGCAATATGCTGAGAAAATAATCATGTAAGCAATCTGTTTCATGATACCTACACAAGTAAAAAAAAACTTATGAATAAATTTAACCAAGAATGAGAAAGACCTTGACAATAAAATAAAAATATAATTAAAAAAATCAGGATATGTTTAGACATGAGATTTCCCCCAAAAGCTCGTGTGTGAGGCAATGCAGGAAAGTTTATAGGTAAAATGATTGGGTTAGGAGGACCTTAATCTATTCAGCACATTAATCCACTTGAATGGATTAACTGGGTGGTCACTGAAGACAGGTGGTGTTTAGTTGGAGGAGGTGAGTCACTGAGGACTTGCTTTTGGAGTTTATATATTGTTCCTGGCAAGTAGGACTGCCCCCCACCCCAGCATGTTTTGAGCTGCTGTTTTCTGCCACACCCTTCTGCCATGATGTTCCACCTCATCTTGGACCCAGAGTCATAAAGTTAGCTCTCTACGGACGGAAACCCCTGAAACCATCAACACCAAATAAAATTTTCCTGCTGTATATTGTTCCTGTCAGGTCTTTTGGTCACCATGAGGAAAAGCTGACTAAAACAGAGGACACATACACACACACAAAAAAAAAAAAAAAAAAGAAAAAGAAAAGATCTTCCATGATAACAATTGGAAGATGTAATGTCAAATGTCCACACTGCTCAAAGTAACTTACATTTCAATGCAATTTCCATCAAAGTACCAGTGATGTTCTTCACAAAACTAGAAAAACCTATCCTAAAATTCATATAGATGCATTTGAGATCCTGAATAGGTCAAGAAATTGTTAAAAAAAAAAAAAAAAGAAGAAGTGGATGCCAAATAGCAAAAGCTAACTTGAGCAATAACAAGGCATGAGGCATTGTAGTACCTAACATCAAAATATGCTACAAAACCATAATAATCAAAACAGCAAGATAGTGACATAAAAATAGACACAGATCAAGGCACAATATAGAGAGCTTAAATATAAATCCATGCATTTACAGAAAATTGATTTTTGACAAAGGTCCTAAGAACATGCCATGGGAAAAGGACAGTCTTTTTAAAAAATGGTGTTGAGAAAATTAGATATTTATAGGTAAAAGAATGCAACTAGAGCCTTGTCTCTCACCAGTTACAAAAATCAATTCAAAGTAAACCAAGGACTTAAATGTTATACATGAAACTGTTAAACTACTAGAAGTAATCACAAAGAAAATTTTCAGAAAGTTGAAATGGATACATATTTCTGGATAAGAACCTAAAAGCTAAAAGACTAAAAACAAAAATAGACAAGTGCATTATATCAAAATAAAATATACCTTCTATATAGCAGGGGAAGCAATAGAAAAGACAACCTATGTAAAGAAAGAAAATGTTTGCAAACCATACTTCTAAGACGGGTTAATTTTCAAAATATCTAAGGAACTCAAAAACTCTATAGCTAAAATAACAGTAATAAAATGATTTAAAAATGGGCAACAGATCTCTGTAGACATTTCCCCAAAATAAGGTATACAAATGTACAATAGGCTCACAAAAAATGCTCAACTTTACTAATTTTGGGGGGAAACGCAAATTAAAACCACAATGAGATACAATCTCACCCTCGTAAGAATGGATATTATTAAAAAGACTAAAGATAACAAATGTTGGCAATGATGTGGCGTAAAGGGAAAGCTTGCACACAGTGGGTGGAAATATAATTAGCATAGCCATATGGAAAACAGCATGGAGGTTCTTCCAAAAACTAAATATAGAACTAACATATGATCCAGCCATCCCACTATTGGGTGTATATTCAAATGAATGAAATCAGTGTATCAAAGAGACATCTGCATGCCCTTGTTCATGGCAACATTATTCACAATAGCCAAGAAATAGAAATAACCTGTGTCCATCAAGTAACTGATGAATGCAGAATAAAATTGTGGTACCTGTACATAATGGGGTACTACTCAGCCATGAAAAAGAATGACATGCTGTTATTTGGGGGAAAAAAAAAAAAACATGGGTGGAACTGGAGAATATGTTACAAGAAATAAGCCAGAACAAAAAAAAGAGAGAGAGATAAGTACAAAATTATCTCTATCATATTTGACTGTTAAAAAAACGTCAATCTGACAATAAAGTAATAATTTCTAGAATGTCATAGGGGATGAGTAGAGAGATTGACAGAGGTTGGATAATAGGTACAAAGACACACTTAGAATTTATATGTTCAGTTGTTCTACAGTAGTGGAGTGACTAAAGTCTGCAATAAACTGTATTATATTTTATGAATAGCTAGAAGAGTCCAAAGGCTTAAAATGCAAAATAATGATAAAAGAATGAAAACATTAATTATCCTGATTTGGTCATTGTGCATTGTATTCATGTATAGAAAGATCACACTGTACCTGAGAAACAGTTATAAATAGTACATGATAATCAAAATTTTAAAGATGCTTAAGAATATTAAAATGTCAACAACCTGATTGGATAATTATATATTTATTCGTGCTATGAATTTTCACATTGTGAGTGAATACATGCACCTAAAATAATAATAATTAGTAAAAATAGTATTTGATTCTAAATCTGCAAGTCAGATAAACTATAATATAGGAAAAGGCACTTAGACATGTACTAAGGAAAATTTGAATTTTATTAGCAAAAAACCCCAAAGAGATGACCTTGGACTAAAAATGCTAAGTAGAACCATTTAATGATGATTATGAATTCCAGGTGTTAGAAGAAATGTAGGTTCTTTATGTAACTAGAGAGTATATTCCATGAATTTAGTGACAAAAAAGATAGTTGTGTATATCTACACTCTGGAGATGTTAAAAATAGATTAGAGCATAAACGGATGCTCTAGATGAGCCAATATGGTTATGGGAGAAATGGTTAATTATTCAAAAATTAAATAGATATTACTGATAAGTATATAATTTTATATCTTCCTGTTTGATCCACAAAACAACTTTTTTGTGTCAAATCCAAGATTTGAAAGGAGAAATGAGTTAGTTATATAATAACCAGAGGTTAGAAATTGGTCCCTTCCCTCCTTTGTTAATTCCACTAAATTTCACCATTTTAACTGTTCTGGATTAAGTGGATTTATGTTTTAAATATCGATGTTTAGTGAAAATAAACTTCACTAGATTTTGGAGAAAATTTCAAAGCTTGACCTAAAAATAACTTAGAAATGCTTGTAATTGTTTTGGATTAGAGTGTTTGATGTAATTGAGGCATTAAGATTTTCATATTTATTTATAAATTTTATTAATTTCAATTTCAAAATTAGATTGTGGATATAAACTAATTCTAAAAATCATACTAAAAAGGAATAGACTAAAGCAATAGCTAAATAGTAATTTAAAAGAACAGTTTTGTGGAGGGACTTGCTTTCATTAATTGTAAAAATATAATAAAAGTCATAGTAACTAAGAAGTTATTTATGCAAAAATAGAAAAGTTAATTAATAGAATAGAATATATAGCAGGTAAACACAACTACACTGATATACAACTTGCTTTAGGATATGGAGGATGTTTCTGCTCAATGTGAAATGATTGGTGGTGAGTTTAACAGATTTGCCAGTGCAACTGAGGTTCTGTAAAAAAAAAAAAAAAAAAAGGTAACTCTTATCATACACAATCCATAAACATAATTTTAGGAATTAATGTAAAAGAATAAAAATTCAGGGTAAGAAATCATTTCTTAAATGACACATAAAACATGAAAATTAAGAAGGAAATATTTCACTTTATAAAGTCTATAAAAATAATTCACAATATTAAAGACATACTTAAGACAAACCTAAAACCATATAATCCACTTAGAACACTAATGACTAAGAAGAATTAAATACAAAGAGAACCTCTTTATATAAACATTTTTTTGAATTTTTTAAAAAGATACAAAAGTCTACTTATGACAGGAAAATAAAAGGAATTTTTTAAATGATGAAGCCAATGAGCATTAATTCTGATAAAACTGTATTCATTAGGAAACTGCAAAGCAAAAATGTTTTTATGTTTTAATTATTTTCTACAAAAATATCTAAACAGACAACTAAGTGGAACAATGAGATGCCTTATTTTCTGGTACAGGTAGTATAAGCAAGTAAGCATACCTGGAATTTTAGTGTATGTTGAAGCTATGCATGTACACACACGTTTTTATAGACTAGATGAAGTTAAGATTTAGGATCAGTTAATTATAAATGATTTTCACTTATATGAATATAAATATAGATATTTATATTTAAATATATATATATATATATATATATATATATATATATATTTTTTTTTTTTTTTTTTTTTTTACTAAATACCAATAATAATTACCCATTATTAAAATCACAAAAGACCATCTAAATTTTCTAACATTGCTTAAGGGGGTGTTATCATCCTTGAAGGAAATCACTGCATTATTGCCAAATAAAATCTGTGTGATTTAGAATTTTTGATGAATGGAATATGGCAATAGTGATCTAGGTAAAGTGAAATAGCGAGAAACTAGCAAAGACTGATTGACATGCTAAACCTAAGACATCCTTCTGGCAATTCTTATTTTGTGGTTGTCATGGAAATAAGAGTGGAAAAGATATTTTAAGTTTTACAAAATAGAAGTTTGCCTCTCAGAGACTAATTTGTACTGGACAGTGCTTGGTTCCTTGGTTTGGTGGATGGAATGTAGGCAATAATGAATTCTTAGGTTCTTTGAGCCAAATTATATCTGTCTGCTTTATTTTCATCCTGAGGACTTTGGATGCCATGGTTAATGGCAGGATGACTGACTGCTACTTATGGAAGCAGCTGGGATTTCCATTCTCCAGAATTCAGTAACAGTAATTTACTAATTTCTTAGAAATTGTATTTGTTCCCCTTAGCAAAGTTAAAACTAAAAAGAAAACACAATGATAATTACTTTTTTCCCCTTTAAAATTGAAATTGTCTAAAAAATTATAGAAATGAAGGCACAAAATTATAGAAATGAAGACTAGAAAAGGAAAAAATGAAGATAGTTTCATCTTATGGATGGCAGGAGGGCTAATGAGAAAGAACTCTCTTGAGTTAGGCCATATGGCCCCTGGACACTGACTCCTAGACTTTAAATTGAGGGACTTGATCTTCATCTGATTCAGCTTTTGTTTTCTGGCTTATTTTTTATTTGTTCCCAAACATAATTTTAATCAGAATGATTAACATTAAATTCCAGGCAGCTGGGGTGTGGCTCAGCAGTAGACCACTTGCCTCCCACTTGTGAGGCCCTGGGTTCCAGCCTCAGCACCACATAAAAGTAAGTAAACAAAATAAAGATACTGTAAAAAAAATCACATGCCATACCTTGATGCATGTTATTATAAATCTCTTTTACATGTAAGATGTCATAATAAAATGAGAATGCTGACATTAACTTAGTAGTTGACCATCAAATATGAACAATTTAAATACTACAAGCTAAAAATCAGATGGTAGTCCCTATTGCATTACAGAAAAATATTAAATCAAAGATCTGGTTAGCTCTACATATTTTATTATGAAATGAAATGACGGGAAATTTCAGGTTATTGGTTCTATTTGCCCTACTGTTTCAAAATCTTTGAACTAGTTACTTTGCAAAGAAATATTGTAGAAATACGTCTGTCTGTTCAGGTAATCTGAATTTTGCTGTTTTAAAATAGCCTCTATTCCAAGTAGAAATAACAATCAATGGCTTATAGTAGCATCATTAACATACTGGAGCCCCAGAAATTTTTAAGCATCTTATCTTAGCAAGAATTCTGTACCAGATTGGGAGACAGCGTCATAGCAAAGATCAGATTAAAACCATTGTTTGCTTCAGATGGCGTCAAAACAACTATGAGTCAGTTTATGATGGTAAACAGAATACTGAGCCCAAAAGGTAAAATACCAGAGTCTTCAGGCTTTACCTGTGTCTGCGGTTAATTCCTTGCAGTTGCTTGTATATAGAACTGATAAAATGCAACAAAATAAGGAGCCAATTAGTTCCGTGGGAAATGTTTTGATTCAGAGACTGCAAAACGGACCTGAAATATCTTGTTACCTGCTATAACTCTTGGGCCATCAAATATAGCAATGGGATGCATGTTATAAAGACTGTGTAGCCACCAAGACTCCTCAGTGTACACCTCAGATTCTGCTACAGAGGTTACTTGGCAATACTTCCCCAAAAGGCAGAGTCCTGACTCTTGGAAGATGATGATGAAGAGCTGTCTTCCCAGAAACAGAAGCTTAACAAGGAATCCTGGCTCCTGTCATGAAATCGGTTCTTCTCCATTCCTGTGCAATGGGATTTGGTAAATGCTACAGATCACCACTGCAAAGGTTCTCATTTTCTCTTCTCCAAATAGGTGATGGCAGGTGCTGTTACTCCTTTTCTTTAGAGACAGATAACATGTCCTTTATTTTAGAGGTCACAGGACAATATGGAATTATACCTTAGGAGGATGGAGTTTAAATATAATTCAGAGATCATGAGCGTTCAGCTGAAAGCTCTGCTGAATGGTCCTTCATATGCTTCATTAGGGAAATGACAATATTGTTAAGTACATGAGAGAAGGAGGTAGAGGGGCTTATGGGGACTCAATTGCATAGGCTGTGGCAGAGATTGCAAACTTTTCCACAATATCTATTCTCTCCTCGCCCAGAGTTTCATCAAGTTATATAGTGAACCCAAATGAGAATATCTTTTTAGCTTTCTGAGCAGCATGATGTGTGACATTACAAAGTTCTGGCCAACTGTGTGTATGTAGAATCAGGGTGAGTAAATTCTGCAAAGTGTTCTCAAAAAGAAGGTATCTTGGTCAGATCTTTGGTTTCTGTGAATAAAAGATCTGACATGAAAAATGCAGAGGAAAAAAGTTTGGGCTCACAGTTCAATAGGGTGAACTTCATGACAGAAGAGTGAGGTAGAGGAAAGCAGGTCAGGACATGACACTCAGGAAGTAGAGATAGAGCACCAGTCACCAGGGACCAAACAAAAACTCTAAAGGCAAATCCCCAAACCCTTCATCTAAATGAACCCTATCTGTTTATGGTTACCATCCAGTTCATCCACATCAGTGAATTAATCCACTGATTATTTTGTACCTCTTATAATTAAATCTTTTCACTTCTGAAAATTCCTGCATTATCTCACACATAAGCTTTTAGGAGATACCACACACCTAAACCGTAACAGAAAACAATTGTACTTTTTTTGTTGTTGTTATCTGCCTTTACTGTGACTGAATGTGGACATGATACCTCTCTCGTCAAAGTCACTGCAAACATGACAACATCACTTCCATAGCTTCATTGTGTCACAATTAAGCCCACATCCAAAGGAAGAACTGCTGGTAGCAGGCCCGCCCTGGCCCCTGGGGACTCAACCCCCAGTTCTTTGTTATGCATGTCAATGTGGCCAGCTCACAAGGCCTTGATGAGGGCTTGCGGTTCCCTGTTTATCTGCCTGGAGCATACATGTCTCTTGGGAACATCTTGACCTGTTCGAGCCTCCTGATAGGGGACGGTGACATGACGGTAACCCAAGGACGCAGTTATTACTCTTCCCTCCTCACTTTTGAGTAATTTCCCGCAGCTGTTAAAAAGATATATAAGGGGAACAAATTTGGCAATAAAGCGCGCACACGCTCCCTCCTGGATGAAGAACCTTGGTGTCCTGTGTATTTTTTAACCCCGCCGTCCCTTGCCGGACTTGGCTCCGTTAGCCGGACGCGGAAAGAACGTTCTCAAGATCTGAAATCCTTATAAAACTGCCATAACCAGATGCAGAAAAGTCATGTCTGGATTTCAATTTAAGGGACTTAAGAAAAAAAAATTAAATTTCTAAACACAGACATCTTTTGGTTTCCCATGATGTCAATAGGCCCTGAAGAAACTCTTTTAAGAAATAGCAGCAAGAGGCAGCTACTGAAACATTCTGACATCTGTCCATATTAATATACTTCAGCTTCCATTTGCTTAGAGCACTTACTCAGAATGTATAAATGAGGTATGATGGAAACCCTCTGACTATTATTGATAAACAGTTTTGCAAAGCCTGAATTTTTATTATGTTGCGATACCCTAGCAAAAAGAATCAGTGAATATCTATGAGACAATGTGCCATTGAAAATGGAAGAATAGTGTTTTATTTTATGGTTTGTGTGTGCATTTATTTTTTCTGATTTAATAAAATTCACAGTGTCTTGTGTCTTGCTATCTGTTTTATATGATGAATTCCCAAAATACTCAAAACAGACAGATACAAAAAAGCAATGGTATCACCATTAAAATATTAATCTATATTCTACTGAAAGCATAGACAGTCCCAACAGACTCACTGCTATATGACTTAACTCTATCATATTTCACTTTTGTTTGACTGTCTGTTTATTTATTTTACTTTTTGCTTTCAAGTCTTTCTTAGATTTCATTCTGTCTTCAGGGTGATAATGAATCTATGGATATATAAATAGTTCAAAAGGAAGAGCTAATAGCAACTATCATATTAAAAAACACTAAATATAAAGTACAATATAAGATTTCATAAAAGCTTGGCTATATGTCAACTTTTGATTCAGATAGCTTGATTTTAAGTAAGATGGAGAAGAAGTTTAATGGGCAGTCTTTCGAACAAATACACTATAATTTACTCTTTCATTCACCCAGAAATTTCTTACTATTGCTTTTACAATTTCTTCTGGTGTTCAAATGAACTTGAAAGTTCCGGTGAGTGTCTTTACAACTAAGGCTTAGAAATAATATAGATAAAGCAATGTAGGACAAACAAAACAAAACAAAACAAAAACAAAAACAAAAAACATAATATAGATGGTTTCTGTTTACTTTGTATCTCCCTGTGCTGATACATACATATAAACAGTTTATAAGATAAACTGTGGCCTGGGAAGTTTTTAGCAGCCAAACTGGATGATTTTTTAAATTTTTTAATTTAATAAGGGTTGTGTTACTGTGGAATGGGACTAGGAATTAGGAATCTATAACTTTTAATTCAGATATCTTTAATATTAAAATTAAAAACAAAAAAATATAATTTTCAGAAAATAATTACCTTGAGAAAACAGATTTTAGAGTTTTAAACAGTAATTTGATACATATAAAGAAGGGGAAAAGCTAAAAAACAACTCACCTGAAAATTGAAATGGGAACATTCATCAAAGGGGGCTGAAAATATGTCTTTGTTAGATTTATTATACTGATGTGTCTTTATACCACAGTATTCAGTTATAATTTTGTTAGGAAATTTTTTCCTGAGTCTCTTTTCATTGTTTTTTTTTTTTTTGTTGTTGTTGTTACAAACCACCTGTCATGGAGACTATGACACTTATATATTGTCCTTACAGGAATTTATGTTCCTTATTTATTTTCAAAAAAAATTATTTTGAGTTTTCTTACTTGCCTTATGAATTTTGACCCATAATAATTAATTCTTGTAGCTTGTAGTAGTTAATTCAACCAGTATTTGTTCACCTTACTCTGGATTTGGGAAAATAACATTTGGACCTTTCATTTTTACTTAGTAAGTGAAGATGGGGGTGATTTTTAAAACAGCTGGCTTTGAAGGGATACAATAGTATTCTGAAGCTAGAGAGAAAAAACAAGAAAGGAAAAGAACCTGATGAAATAACAGAGATTAACAGAGCAGTGAAAGGTGATCAGGAAGGGAGGAGGAGAGTGGAAGGGGAGGTACCCAGAATGAGACAGACCAAACTACTATTTGCGTGTATGGACATGTCACAATGAAGCCCACTATAATGTGCAATTATATGAACATATAAACTAATAATAATTAAATAAACAGTAAAAGAAAAACAGGAAAACTATAGTTAGTTGGAGAGCATGTGAAATTGAGTTTCTTGTGCAACCACCACACTGACCAATTAAAATGTGTATTCCATGTGCCTGAAATCTATATTTGTGCAAGGTCCCACGTTCATTTGGAGGACCACTGAAACTGAGGTTCAAGAAATTATCATATTAAAATAAAAACACGTCTTATTTTTTTTCTTGGGTTATTTTACTCTCTGTGAACCACAGTCTTTCAATAACAGATCACCCTGTGCTTTTTTTTTTTTTTTTTTTTTTTTTTTGGTGTGTGTGTTATCTCTTCATTTATTTTCAAAAGTTTAGAATTTTTACTTTTTTATTAGCACATTAATTTTATGAATTAATGGAGAAAGAGAGCATGTCATACATGTTATTGTGTGTCTGGCTTATTTCATTTAACATGATGTCTCCCGGGTCCATTCATTTTGTTGCAAATGATACAATTTCACTCTTGTTTATAATTGAAAAATTCTCCCTTGTGCATATATACCATATTTTTCTTTTCCTTTCTGTTGTTGATGGGCACCTAGACTGATCCCATGTCTTAGCGATTGTGAGTGATGCTGCAATAAACGTGGGCATACAGTTATGTTTTTGTATGCTGACTGCATTTCCTTTGGATAGATATCCAGGAATGGGTTAGCTGTATCATGTGGTAGTTCCATTCTTAGTTTTTGAGGAAACTCTGTACCAATAAACATGACCAGGTCTGATCTGTTAAGCCTAACCTAAAAGATTATTAGTGTACAGAATTATTAGTCTATAGAATGATATCAGTACAAACCTGAATCTCACAATGTATAGATACTTAAGCTATTAGTTAAATCAACAATTTGGCATGGCAAATCAGGACTAGACATCAAGATCCAAACATATGACAATGGTGGCAACCTCAAGGAAAGGCACTCACCCCTTATAATATCAGAGAAGCAGTTAGGATTGCCTCAATAAAGATTAAAAGCCTGAGATACTGAGGTGGAAATCTCAGTATTACCTGGAATATAATATAGTACAGGTATTTCTACTGTTTATATAATTTTCTCCTAATAAAACTGTACCTGGAATATATAGCACATGATCATTTACTATTGTTGTCTAGACACAGATGCCCAAATATTTATATACCAACATGTTAATTTAGTCAGAGCTTTTAGCTGTTAAAATCTGATATAAAGATTCAGCATTGAAAATGTAATTTAAGAACTAACTGTGCATTATTTCATTAAAATCCTACAAAGCCATTAAAATGATGTTAAGGATACATACTCATTTGCTTCTAAATATAATAAAATTTTACTAAGGAATGCATTGGATGGAAAAAACATGCATTTTATAAGTCCACATGTATAAAGTAATCACAGAATTACATTCCATAACAACACTTTTCTATGCAAATTTTCATTTAATTTGCATTTTCTAATATGTTATAATGAACACAGGAGAGTGGAGACGAGTAGAGTATATCTTTAATGATAATAAAACTAGTATTCATTTTTTTCTAGGACCACTACTTTCTTCTATTCTTGGGATTGTTCTGGTTTTAGCACTGAAAGTCCCAAGAAAACCCTAGTCACAGACAAACCAGAATGGCTGGTTACCTTATCACTGGACAGTTGATATGTATTCCAGGCACAGACAAGAAACTTAATAAATGATTACTGAAAGCTTTACTGCTGAACTAATGAAGGAATTATTTCTTGAAACAAAATAAATAGGAGTGAAGTTGATCCAAAAGATTCTAGTTAAGAATCAGAAATTAGTACAGTGTCTGTGATCTAGACTACTCTGTGTCCATAAGACCTTTATCTTCTTCTCCCAGACACATAGCCATATTATCATTGCCACCCTACCTTGTCATGTGTGCAGGCATGTTACTGAATTTTGAGAAATAGAATATGAACACTATTGATGTGTAGGGAACTGGTCCAACAAAGGCGTTGTAAATTCCACTGTGGTTTTTTGCCCCATCTGGTGGTAAATGCAGTATAACTACCAGACAGTTCTGAGGTCAGATGTAATAGAAAAGCTTCATTCAGGCATAGAAGTGCCTGAAGTACTGTGTAGAATTCCACAAGAAAATTAAAAACAATAATTTTTCTATTTCATGAGGAAGAAATTAACTTAATTTGTTTGTTTGTTTATGCTGGGGACTGAATTCAGGGTCTTATGCTTGCTAAGTACTCTGCATTGAGCTAAATCTCCTGAACTTCATTTTACATTCTATGTACAGATTTTAGGGCTTGTTTAACTCAGAGGCTAGAAGTATTTTCTTAACACAGTAAGGAAATTACATATTGTCTCTATCCTAAAGTATGTGGTATATAATTTTTTATAAAAATGTATATTCAACCACTTCTATAGTTCCAATTTTGTTATCTTATTTCAAAAATATTTCCCATGTACTTCACCATAAATACAATTTTTAAATAAAACCTTATTTGAGTCTGTAATAGTTAGATTGTTTGGGACAGGAAAGCACCTCTTTTCTCCTTTACAAGTGATGTTTTTTAAGATTTGTTAACATTAGGGTGTGACATAGAATACAAACAGATACGTACATGTGTACACACACATCTAATCTTTTCCATACTATTTTTTAAAAAATCAAGTTAGTTGAAGCAGAAGCCAGTATCAGAAGATAAAAATCAACAACAGAATTCCCTTAAGTTTTTTCATTCAGATTGCAACCTAAAAGAGATTTTAAACTTTCAATGAATATTTATTTATTTATTTAGATTCACTGGGAATTGTCATTGTCTTTTATTTTATATTACTATTATGGTCAGGATATTTAAAATAATATTTACCCATTTAACCAATTTCAAATGTAAAATATAGTCTTATTAAGTTTACTTACAGTATTGTACAGCAGATCTCTAAGGCTTATTCATCTTTCTTGGCTGAAACTTCAGGTCCATTGATTAGCAACTCCCAGTTTTCCCTTCTCCCTGTCTCTGGCAACCATGGATCACTCATGAAGAAGTTGGCTGTTAGATATTTATGTAAGTGGAATCATGTTTTATCTTTCTGTGACTCACTTGTTTCACTTAATATAATGTAATGAGTAACAGAATGTGAAAACAAGTGCATCCATTCTGTAGCAGAGTGGATATTCCTTCTGTTATTATAGATAATAATATAGATATTCCTTCTGTTTTAAGCCCAGTAACACCTATTATGATGGCTATTATTCAAAACAAACAAACAAACCAAAAAATTTGCATGTATTGGGAGAATGTAGAGAAAGTAAAGCCCTTGCATGTCCATTGATTCGAATGCAAAATGGAATAGCTTCTATGAAAAACTGATGTGGGAATTCCTCAAAAAAAAAAAAAAAAAAAAAAAGATTCAGTCCCACTTCTGAATATTTATCTAAAAGAACTGAAATCAGGATATCAAAGAGATCTAATCATTCCTATATTCACTACATTATCACTCCTGAAAACAACCTAAATTTCCATCAACACAAAAATAAAGAAAATAAAGTGCATAAATACCAGGGAGTTGACATCTTTTAAGAACAAATTGGCTGGAGGGGAAGATGGTGGAGAGCTAGGCAGTGCATCCTGATCTCCTCACAAGGAAAACAGGAGTCAGTGAAGGAAAAGCAGAATTGAGAGGTGAGTGACAAAATAAATGCTGTACGACTCAATATGACGAAGTCTGAGACCTGGATAGACTGGGAGGTAGGTATCCAGAATAGAAAGCAAACTGAGGCTGGGAGCAATGGCACAAGCCTGTAATCCCAGCAGCTTCAGAGGTTGAGACAGGAGGATTGCAAGTTCAAAGCCAGCCTCAGCAAAAGTGAGGTGCTAAGCAACTCAGTGAGACTCTGTCTCTAAATAAAATACAAAATAGGGCTGGGGATATGGCTCAGTGGTGGAAATATCCCTGAATTCAATCCCTGGTGCTCCCCCCAAAATGGAAAACATACTGAACATCTCCTCACCCCAAACCTGAACCTGGAGATGAGAAGGGGGAAGGGGTAAGAGAAAGAGCTGGGAGGAGAGTAAAAATTCTCTTAAGCTCACCCAACTTAAAAACAGTTGGAAAGAACAGACAAAATTTCAAGCATAATGGTGACAGAAACATCCTTAAAACAGTTCAAACAACTGAAAACTAAATTGTGAAAAGAAGGCTGAGCTGGGGTTCCACAACTATCTTGAGGTGTCTTAGCCAACTGATTATCTTTTGTAAATCACTACAGCATCTTCCTGCACCCAGATAGCTGCAAACTTAAAAAGAGGAAAGTCCCCTGCAGTGGGACCTCTTAAGAATCTGGTGAGAAAGAATCTCTCAAAGAACCACTACTAGCCCAAAATTGCTGAAACACCCTTACCCTCAATACAAATGAGGGGAACAAACAGGCTGGTGAGGACCAGTGCCACAAAGTACTCTTGAGTTCCTCCTTCAGTCTCTGCAACCCAGGCAAGTCTTCACAGCATCTGCTTGCTCAACTCAGAGACCATAACAAACAGATTTGGTCCCAAACAAAGAAAAGCAGATTCTCCAGGCCCTAACAACTGAGAGAGGCACCACAGGAAGCCTCAGGATAGTCCTTGGGATTGTGGGGCCATACCAGAGAATGATGTATCCAATGATATAGAGACCCAGTGGGAAATTAGCAGTCTATGCAGCAGGGAGGGACTGATCCTAGCTTTAACAGGTACATAGCCTGAAAGGTTATCACAACTTGCAAGTGAAAGGGCATTGTTTGAATACTTGAGGGGCCTTGCAGCAGATTCAGTAAACAGAGGGAATCAATGCCTACCTTTCAAAACTGGGGCAGTAAAAATGAGAGTCAGAGCGAACCATTTGATACTCTTCATTAATGTACACTATACTCACAGAGCATCAATGGCTGGAGGAATACTTCTGCCATCACCAAACACCTAAAGAAAACTTACAACCAGAATACTGGCACTCACAGACAGTCACCAGGATCATCACTACTGCAAAAAGAATCCTGCAGAAGGGAGGTGGATCTTCACTACTACAGAAAGAATCCTGCAGAGGGGAGGTGGTACAACTCCTTTCTGAAATAGACACAAAAATCACAGGGACACTACATAGCCTACATCCTGAACTACTGCACACAATAGAAACAACCAGCTTATAACACTGCAACCTCCAAGCCTTCAGCTGCAGGCCCCTTGGATGGTAAACCAGAGCTGCTAGTGGGAGGTTCATAGCTACCAAGGAATTGGCTCCCGTGCCCCTGAAACTCAGGAGAGATCCACAGCCAAAATCTGATGAATTTGCTAAGTGTCCAAACTCCAGTGAAACCCAAACCAAGATTCAACAAGAATTTTCTTCACCTTGACAAGATATATTATAAATAACTGTAATATCAACTTGATCATATAAATAACTCATTTACTAGAATGATAAATGTTAACCCAATAGCCAATATTGT
The DNA here is from genome assembly GCF_047511675.1 of Marmota flaviventris. Classification (NCBI taxonomy): domain Eukaryota; kingdom Metazoa; phylum Chordata; class Mammalia; order Rodentia; family Sciuridae; genus Marmota; species Marmota flaviventris. The sequence continues at coordinate 84,793,623 of NC_092509.1, read as the reverse complement.
ACCTTCAACCCATTTGAATGTATTTCATCTAATGGTTTAAAGTATTAACTGGAGTCAATATTTTCATCTGTTTTCCTCATTCTAGTTTATACCTACTACTCTTGTCCCCTACTATCCTGTGTTATATGCAACCGTCTCAATGTTTGTAGTAGCTCAATTCACAATAGCTAAACTGTGGAAACAGCTTACATGCCCTTCAATAGATGGATAGATAAAGAAACTGTGGTACATACACACAATGGAATATTACTCAGCCTTAAAAAGAATGAAATCATGGCATTTACAGGTAAAATGGACAGAGTTGGAGAATATCATGCTAAGTGAACTAAGCCAATCCCCAAAAACCGAAAGTCCAAATGTTTTCTCTGATAAGTGGATGCTGATCCATAATGAAGGGGTGGGGAAGAATGGAGGAAGTTTGAATTGAGCAGCAGGAAGGGAGAGAAAAGGAGGTAAGGGAGTGTGTGACAGGGTAAAGATGGTGGAAAGAGATGAACATTATTACCTCTATGTATGGGTATGATTGCAGGAATGGTGTGACTCTACATCATGTATAACCAGAGAAATTAAAAATTGTGCTCCATTGTGTAAAAAGATAAAATTAAATTAATTAATAAAAAAGAAAAACTAAGTAAAGATTGAAAAGAACTAAAAAAATAGTACAAGTAATAAGATGGACCTATCAGACACCTATAGAATACTTCATCTATCAATGACTGAATTCACTTTCTTCTCAGCAGCACGTGGAACATTTTCTGAAATAGACCATATTAGAAAACCTGTACTACAAAACATACTGAGTCACAAAGAATATTAGAAAATATTTAAAAATACCTTGCATTCTATCAAATAAAAGTGGAATGAAATTAGAAATCATTAATAACATAAAAAACAGAACCCTCCCTAACACCTGGAGATTAAATAATATACTTTTGATTGATGAATAGATAGCAGAAGAAATCAGGAGGGAAATAAAATAATTCTTGGAAGTAAGTGAGAATAGTGATGCTAACATATCGAAAACGTTGTGACAGTATAAAGTCAGTTCTAAAAGAAAATTTCATAACATTAAACTCATAAATTCAAAATAAATATAGAAAGATACCAAATAAATACTCTAATATTACCTCTCAAAACCCTAGAAAAAAAAAAACAAAACAAAATGAGTAGAAGATGAGAAATAATTAAAATCAGAGCTGAAATCAATGCAATTGAGATTTAAAAAATAATACAAAAGACCAACAAAAGAAAGATTTGCTTTTTGAGATGATAAACAAAACTGATAGACCCTTAGTGAAACTAACCACAGTAAATAGAGCTAAATTTTAAATAATCAAAATCTCAATATCACCACAGACACTATGAAATCCAGAATAACATCAGAACCTATTTTGAAAATTTATACTGCAATAAGCTAGAAAATCTTGACAATATTGAAATTCCTAGAGAAACATGATCTACCCCAATTGAACCATGAAGATAAAGAAAACTTAAACAGATCAGTTTCAAGTAAGGCAATTGAAGTGGTTATCAAAAGCTTTCCAACAAAAAAAGCCCAGGACCAGATAGATTCTCAGCTGAGTTCACCAAAACTTTAAAGAAGAATTAATACCAATTCACCTTGAATTATTTCATGAAATAGAAAAGAAGGGAACACTGCCAAACTCATTTTTAAAAATGAGTAACATCACCCTTACAACCAAACCAGGCAAAGACACACTGAGGAAAGAAAACTTCAGACCAATATCCTTGATGAACATTGATGTAAAATGTATTAATAAAAAATATGGACAAACTACATATAAAAGCATATTAAAAAGACAATATATCACAATCAAGTTGGTTTTATTTCATGAATAAAAGGTGGATTCGACATATGGAAATCAATAAATGTAATTCACTACATAAATAGAATTAAAAGCAAGAATCACATGATTATCTCAATACATGAAGGAAAAATCATTTAATAAGGTAGAGCACCCACTCATGTTTAAAGCATTAGAAAAACTAGGGTTAGAAGGAAATTACCTCAATGTTGTAAAGGCTATATATGAAAAACCCAAGATCAAAATAATTCTAAATGGAGACAAATTGAAAGTATTTCCTCTAAAAACAGGAACAAGGCAAGGATGCCCACTTTCACTAATCCTATGGAACATATTCTTTAAAACAATAGCCAGAGCAATCAGAAAATTAAAGGGATACTAACAGAAAAATAAGAGCTCAAATTATCTCTGTTGATGACATGATCCTATATTTAGAAGATTCCCCCCAAAAAACTCCACCAGAATATTTCTATAGTTCATAAATGAATACAGCAAACTAGCATTCACAAATCAACCACATTCCTGTACTCCAAGGTTGCATTTGTTCCTAAATAAATTAGGAAAACTATTCCATTCATAATATCCTCAAAAAATAAAATATGTGGGGATAAATCTAACAAAACAGAAGAAGGATCTCCACAATGAAAACTATAGAACACTAAATGAAGAAATTGAAGAAGAAAATGGAAAGAAGAAATAAAGAAATTGAAGAAAATGGAAAGATCTCCCATGTTCTTGGATAGGCAGAATGAATAGTTCAAAATGACCACACTCCCAAAAGCACTATACAAATTTAATGCAATTCTCATCAAAATACCAATGATGTTCTTCACAGAACTAGAAAAAGAAGTTATGAAAATCATTTGGGAAAATAAAGAGACCCAGAAGAGCCAAAGCAATCCTTAGAAAAATGAAGCTGGAGGCATCACAGTTCTGAAACTTAAATTATACCATAAGATATAGTAACAAGTTTTCTGATCTCCAATATGGCGGCAGGAAGGCAGTGAGCCGCCCAGTGCCCTTGGAGCCAGACCCACAGATCTCGCCTAGTAGGAATACTACATCTCTGAGAGTGTTAGAGGACCCCTATCCAGCTGCTCTCCACAGAAATCACCAGTGCTGTGACCCCATACAGGGCTCCGGGCCTCATCATTCTAGTAGGATGCCCGGTTTTAGAGCAGGATCCAAAGCCTGAAGTTCCAGTCCACGCAACACTCAGTGAGCGTCTTAGCAAGAATCACCTATCAACACATATGCAGATGGCCAAGACTTCCCCCCACTCCCATGCAGGTCACTCAGCTGCTACCAACCCAAGCAAAACACCATCATGGGGCTTCCCCTACCTCACCAGGCTCCCTCCACCTCACCAGACACTATGGTGCTGAAAGCAGACCCCGCCATCTTGACTCAACATTCTCGCCATATTAGCTGGGGGCAGTTCCCAGATGGGATCTCCAGTGGCCAGGTACCAGATTTCCAACCTTCCTCTCTCCTCAGTGGCGATAACACAACAAAGTAGTTGCCCAACACAGGTGTGCAGGGGGGCCAGGGAACCGCCCGTGATAGCCCCAGGGTGAGAGTTTTCTCAACTGGAAACTGCTAGGGGAGAGGGAGAGACCAGGAACTGGGAAATCTCCAGGCAAGGGAGGAAGATAGTACCAGGCACTCATGTCATAGGAGCGAGCGGTCCCAAAAAGAGATTAGTGAGGTACAGTCTTTCTGCAGGGTACTGGAGGGTGCCACTCCCCAAATCCGGGCACCCTACACTGGGACCAGTCTTCCCACCCTGGTTACCTCAACCATCCAGAGGGCAGAGACACCAGCTTACAACAGATGACGCCACCTACTGGATGAGAAGAGAAGCAAAAAAGATATGGATCTCTAAGGCTAGCTACAATCCTGGTTTCTTCCTTCGAGTTTTTTTGTTGGTTGGTTGGTTGGCTGGTTGATTTTTTCTCTTCTACCCCTTCATCCTCCAGCCCTCACATCCCCAACACATGTGAAACCAAGAACTTTGCATGAAATAGGACTTTGAGGACTGAGTCATCTGAATAATATAATAGAGAGGAGTTGTATATGCCCCCCCCTTTTTTTTTTCTTTTCTTTTTTATTCTTTCATTTTTGTTTCCTCCTCCAAATTTTACTGTTTTAACATCTGTATTTTTCTAACTGTATGTTTGTTTAATGTACTCTACTGTCTTCCCACATACTTGCGTACCCTAAATTACTTCCTGTCTATTCTCTTGCTACTATCCCTCTTCACTAGATTTCTCCTTCATACTTCCTAAGATATATTAACTCTATATTCTCACATCCTACCTCCTCAGCATATCATCCTAAGCCCCAGCCCCAGTTTGTTGTCCACTGCAGAAACTGTAAACCTTTTCACAAAACTACTAATTATATTTTAAGTAATAAATGAATCCAACATTTCTGTACACCAAGACTAAACTGTACACGTCTTAATAACAACAAATTTTTCATAGGTGGTATATTGTTGATATTGGGACCTGTTAACATTGTCCTTCCCCACAAAGGAGAGCTCTTGGAACCCTACAAGAGCACTACAAACCTATAGGGTAAAAACAATAACAATATAGACCCACAGAGCTGGAAAGGAAGACACAAGCAACATGAAAAGACAAGGGAAGAAAGTTCCCTAAACAAATGAGGACACCACATCATTAGAATCATTGGCAGCCACAGAAGGAGGAATGACAGAGAAGGAGTTCAGGATGTACATGGTTAAAATATTCTGGGAACTCAAGGAAGATATAAGAGAGCAAATACAGGCAGTGAAAGATCACATCAACAAGGAGCTACATAAACAAATACAGAGAGCAAAAGATTACAGCAACAGGGAGACAGAAGTGCTAAAGAAACCCCAAAACAAAGAGAAATCCTTGAAATGAAAGAAAAAATAAACCAAATTAAAAGCTCAAATGAAAGCATCACCAACAGAGTAGACAACTTGGAAGATAGGACATCAGACAATGAAGACAAAATATATAATCTTGAAAAAAATATAGGCCACACAATGATAATGGTAAGAAACCATGAGCAGAATATTCAAGAAATATGGGATACCATAAAAAGACCAAATTTAAGAGTTATTGGGATAGAGGAAGGCATAGAGGTCTAAACCAAAGGAATGAATAATCTATTCAATGAAATAATATCAGAAACTTTCCAAACATAAAGAATGAATTGGAAATCCAAATTCAAGAAGCCTACAGGACTCCGAGGGTACAAAATCACAACAGATCCACACCAAGGCACATTATAGTGAAAATACCCAACATACAGAATAAGGAGAGAATTTTAAATGCCACAAGAAAAAGGAATCAGATTACATATAGGGGAAAAGCAATTAGGATAATGGCAGACTTTTTAACACAGACCCTGAAAGCTAGAAGATCCTGGAAAAACATATATCAAGCTCTGAAAGAAAATGGGGTGCCAACCAAGAATCTTGTATCCAGCAAAATTAAGCTTTAGATTTAAAGATGAAATAAAAAGCTTCCACAATAAACAAAAGTTAAAATAATTTATAGCTAGAAAACCAACACTACAAAACATCCTTAGAAAAATATTTCATGAAGAGGAAACAAAACACACCAATGAAAATCAGCAGAGGGAGGTAGTGCCCTAAGGAAAAACTAATCAAAGAAGAAAATCAAGTCAAGTTAAATAACAAAGATAAACAAATATGGCTGGGAATACAAAACATGTCTCAATAGTAACCCTGAATGTTAATGGCTTAAACTCACCAATCAAAAGACATAGACTAGCAGATAAGATTTTTAAAAAGACCCCACAATATGCTGCCTCCAGGAGACTCATCTGATAGGTAAAGACATACACAGACTGAAGGTGAAAGGTTGGGAAATATCATACATCTCACTTGGACTGCAGAAGCAAGCAGGGGTCTCCATACTTATATCAAATAAAGTAGACTTCAAGCCAAAGTTAATCAAAAGGGAAAAAGATGAACATTACATACTGCTCAAGGGAATCATACACCAACAAGACATAACAATCATAAATATATATGCCCCAAACAATAGGGCATCTATGTTCATTAAACAAATGTCTTCTCAAGTTCAAGAGTCAAATTGATCACAACACAATAATCTTGGGTGATTTTAACACACCTCTCTCACCACTGGATAGATCTTTGAATCAAAAGTTGAATAAAGAATCTATATAACTCAATAATACAATCAATAACTTAGACTTAACTGACATATATAGAATATTTCAACCTACATCAAGTGGATACACGTTCTTCTCAGCAGCACATGGATCCTTCTCTAAAATAGACCATATATTATGCCACAAAGCAACTCTTAGCAAATACAAAAAAGTAGAGATACTACCATGTATTTTATCAGATCATAATGGAATGAAAGTGGAAATCAATGACAAAATAAAAAATAAAAATTACTCCAACACCTGGATACTAAACAATATGCTACTGAATGAACAATGGGTTGCAGAAGACATCAAAGAGGAGATTAGAAAATTTTTAAAGATAAATGAGAACATAAACACAATATATCAAAATCTCTAGGGCACTATGAAAGCAGTTCTAAGAGCAAAATTCATTGCATGGAGTTCATTCTTTAAAACAAGAGAAAGTCAACAAATAAATGACCTCAAACATCTCAAAGCTCTAGAAAAAGAACAAATTAACAGCAAAAACAGTAGAACACCAGAAATAATTAAAATTAGAGCTGAAATTAATGAAATCAAAACAAAAGAAATAATTGAAAAAATTGACAAAACAAAAATTTGGTTCTTTGAAAAAATAAATAAAATTTACCGACTTTTAGCTACGATAATGAAGAAGAGAGAGAAATCAAATTACCAGCATATGGGATAAAAAAGGTGATATCACAACAGACACTACAGAAATACAGAGGAAAATTAGATAGTGAATGCATTGATGAATTTCTTAAGTCATACGAGTTGCCCAGACTGAATCAGGAATATATACACAATTTAAACAGACCAATATCAAGTGATAAATAGAAGACGCCATCAAAAGCCTACCAACCAAGAAAAGCCCAGGACCAGACAGTTACACAGCCAAATTCTACAAGACCTTTAAAGAAGAACTAATATCAATACTCTTCAATTTATTTCAGGAAATATAAAAAGAGGCAGCACTTCCTAACTCATTCTATGAGGCCAGTATCACCATGATTCCAAAACAGAGGCAAGGAAAGAAAACTTTAGACCAATATCTCTAATAGATACAAAAATTCTCAATAAAATTCTGGCAAATCGAATACAAAGACATGTCAAAAAGATCGTGCACCATGATCAAGTGGGATTCATCCCAGGTATACAAGGTTTTTCAACATAAGGAAATCAATAAATGTAATTCACCACATCAATGGACTCAAAGATAAGAATCATATGATCATCTCAATAGACACAGAAAAAGCATTTGACAAATTACAGCATCACTTCATGTTCAAAACACTAGAAAAACTAGGGATAACAGGAACATATATCAACATTGTAAAGGCTACCTACAGTAAACCCCAGGCCAACATCATTCTAAATGGAGAAAAATTGAAGGCATTCTCTCTAAAAACTGGAACAAGACAGGGATGCCCTCTTTCACCAATTCTATTTAACATAGTCCTTGAAACATTGGCCAGAGCAATTAGATGAAAGAATTTAAAGGGATACACATAGGAAAAGAAGAACTTAAATTAGCACATTTGCTGACCATATGATTCTATACCTAGAAGAGCCAAAAAGCTCCACCAGAAAACTTCTAGAACTAGTAAACAAATTCAGCAAAGTCACAGGTTATAAAATCAATACCCATAAATCAAAGGCATTTCTATATATCAGTGACAAATCCTCTGAGACGGAATGAGGAAAATTACTCCATTTACAATAGCCTCAAAAAAAATACTTGGGAATCAACTTAAGGAAAGAAGTGAAAGATATATACAATGAAAACTACAGAACCCTAAAGAAAAAAATCAAAGAAGACCTTAGAAGATGGAAAGATCTACCTTGCTCTTGGATAGGCAGAATTAATATTATCAAAATGACCATACTACCAAAAGCACTATACAGATTTGATGCAATTCTGATCAAAATCCCAATGGAATTCCTCATAGAAATAGAAAAAGCAATCATGAAATTCATCTGGAAAAATAAGAGACCTAGAATAGCTAAAGCAATCTTTAGCATGGAGAATGAAACAGGTGGCATTACTATACCAGATCTTAAACCATACTACAGAGCAATAGTATCAAAAACAGCATGGTATTGGCACCAAAACAGACTGGTAGACCAATAGTACAGAATAGAGGACACAGAGACTAACTCACAAAATTACAATCATCTTATATTAGAGAAAGTTGCCAAAAACATGCATTGGAGAAAAGATAACCTCTTCAACAAATGGTGCTGGGAAAACTGGAAATCCATATGCAACAAAATGAAATTAAACCCCTGACTCTCACCATGCATAAAACTCAACTCAAAATGGATCAAGGATTTCGGAATACAACCAGAGACCCTGCTTCTAACAGAAGAAAAAATAGGCCCTAATCCCCATCATGTGGGATTAGGCCCCAGCTTCCTTAATAGGATCCCTATAGCGTAAGAATTAAAACCAAGAATCAATAAATAGGATGGGCTAAAATTAAAAAGTTTCTTTTCAGCAAATGAAACAATCTGTAAGGTGAACAGAGAACCTACATCCTGGGAGCAAATTTTTACCCCTCACACATCAGATAGAACACTTATCTCTAGGGTATATAAAGAAATCAAGAAGCTAAGCACCAAAAAACCAAATAGCCCAATCAATAAATGGGCCAAGGACATGTACAGACACTTCTCAGTCAAGGATATTCAATCAATCAACAAATACATGAAAAAGATGTTCATTATCTCTAGAAATTAGAGAAATGCAAATCAGAACTACTTTAAGATACCATCTCACTCCAGTCAAAATGGCAGCTATTATGAAGACAAACAACAATAAATGTTGGCAAGGATGTGGAAAAAAAGGCATCCTCATACATTGCTGGTGGGACTCTGCTAATTGGTGCAGCCAACATGGAAAGCAGTATGGAGATTGCTTGGAAAGCTGGGAATGGAACCACCATTTGACCTAGCTATCTCTCTCTTTGGACTATACCCAAAGGTCTTAAAAACAGCATACTACAGGGATACAGCCACATCAATGTTTATAGCTGCACAATTCTCAATAGCTAAACTGTGGAGTCAACCTAGATGCCCTTCAGTGGATGAATGGATATATACACAATGGAATTTTACCCAGCAATAAAAGAGAATAAAATCATGGCATTTGCAGATAAATGAATGGTGTTGGAGAAGATAATGCTCAGTGAAGTTAGCCAATCCCCAAAAAACAAATGCTGCATGTTTTCTCTGATATAAGGAAGCTGACTCATAGTGGGGTAGGGAGGGAGAGTATGGAAGGAATAAATGAATTCTAGATAGGGAAGAGGGGAGGGAGGGAAGGGGGCAGGGGATTAGCAAGGGTGGTGAAATGTGGCGAATGTCATTATCCAAAGTACATGTATGAAGACACAAATTGGGTGTCAACATACTTTATATATAAACAGAGGTATGAAAAATTGTTCTATATGTGTAATAAGAATGGTGATGCATTCCACTGTCATGTATTTAAAAAATAAAACCAATTTAAAAAAAGAAGAAGCAAAATTTTCTAATAAATTTGAACACATTGTAATGGATGTGTCAGGACCCCAGGCCCACTGGGTAGGAGATTCAGTAATTTTTCTGGCAAGTTCTTACTGATGCTGTTTACAAATAATTTGTTTTCTAGTGACTTTCATTTTTTCTTTAAATATTTGCTTAGCTTATAACAATAAACAATAAATAATAATAAAGTTATTATACCACTTTAAAAAAAAGAGAGAGAAAGTAACATGCATGGTTTTGGCACCCAAACAGGAGAACAATGGAATAGTATGGAAGCTGCAGAGACTATCCCACGTAAATATATTTATCTAATATTAGACAAAGGTGACAAAAACATACATTGGAGAAAAGATAGCCTCTTCAACAAGTGGTGCGGGAAAAACCGGGAATCCATTTGTAGGAGAATGAAATTGAACTCCTGTCAATCACCCTGCACAAAACTCAACAAAAAATGAATCAAAGACTTCAAAATTATACCAGAAAGCCTGCACTGATAAACGAAAATATAGGCCTAATGCTCCAAAATGTTGGCTCAGAAACTGACTTCCTTAATGCTCCAAAATGTTGGCTCAGAAACTGACTTCCTTAATGAGAATCATAAAGCTGAAGAAGTAAAATAAAAAATCAATAAATGAATCTGGTCATAGTGGTGTTCACCTGTAATCCCAATGGCTCCAGAGGCCAAGGTAGGAGGATTGCAAGTTCAAAGCCTGCCTCAGCAAAAGCAAGGTGCTAAGCAACTCAATGAGACCCTGTTTAAATAAAATACAAATAGGGCTGGGGATATGGGTCAGTGGTTGATTACCCCTGTGTTTATTCTCTGGTACCCCTCAAAAAAAATCAATAGATGAGATGACATCAAATTTAAAATCTTCATAGAAGACGAAACAATCAAGAACATGAAAGGATAGCTTACAGAATGGGAGAAAATCTTTGTCACCTGCTCCTCAGATAGGTTATTAATATTCAGGATTTACAAAAACTCAAAAACTTTAATATGTCCCAACATAATAAGAACCCAATCAATAAAGAGCAATACAACCATACAGATACTTCTCAAAAAAGCAATTCAGGGGCTGGAGTTGTGGCTCAGTTGTAGAGCGCTTGCCTAGCACATGCGAGACCCTGGGGTTGATCCTCAGCACCACATAAAAATAAATAAATAAAATAAAGGTATTAAAATAAGAAATATAAACGGTGAAAACGTTTATTAAAAAATTCTACATCCTTAGCATTAGAGAAATGCAAAATAAAACTATACTGGGATTTTATCTCACTCAGAATGGCAATTATAAAGGATAAAAATAACAATAACTATTTGTGAGGATGTGGAAAAAAAGGTACACTCGTACATTGTTGGTGGGAGTGCAAATTAGTGCACCCATTCTGGAAAGCAGTATGGATAATTCTGAAAAATGTAAAAATGAAGTCACCATATGACCCAGCTATCCCACTCCTCAGTATGTATCCAAAGGATTTTAAATCAGCATAATACAGTAAAACAGCCACATCAATGTTTATAGAAGCCCAATTCATAATAGCCAAGCTACGGAGCCAGTATAGGTGCCCTTCAACAAATGAAAGAAAATGTGGCATATATGCACAATGGTGACTCAGCCATTAAGAAGAATGACTTTATGGCACTTGCCAGTAAATGGATGGAACTGGATACTATCATGCTATGTGACCTAAGCTAGTCCCCAAGAGTCAAAGGTCAAATGTTTTCTCTCATAGTTGGAATCTAACTCATAATAAAGGGAAGTGGGATAAAAAAAATTAGAAAGATCAGAGGAGTATACAAAGGAGAATGCAGGAAATGGAGGAAGGATGGAATAGGGAAAGACAGAGAATTAATCTGCACTAACTTTCCTCTGTGCATATATGAACATCCGACAGTCAATGACACCACCATGTATATTTACAAGATACTAATTTTAAAAAAATCAAAATAGCAGAAAAATCAGTAAAGTTGAGAGAAGGGAATATGAGGAGGGAGGAAGAGAAGGTGAAGGGAAGTACTGGGAACTAAATTAGAACAAATTATATTCCATGCTTTTATTATTATATCAAAATGAATCTATTGTCATGTGAAATTAAAAAGAAACAAATTTTAAAAAGAACAAACTGGGTGTGCTAATTAAACAGGCACATCATTTTAATGGAAACATTTTCATTGGATATCTATAATTATTTACACTTAGAGTTAACTTTTCCTTTTTTCCTTTACTGCTTTTCACTTTTCACAGAGTTTAAAAATGTTTAGTCCTTTAGTCTTAGTTCTAGTTACCTATGAAATGGACCTTGTAAACATATTTGTATTTATCAATTATAAAATTCCTTGGAGAGACTGGGGTTGTGACTCAGTGGTAGAGCGCTTCCTCCCACATGTGAGGCCCTGGGTTCGATCCTCAGCACCACATATAAATAAACAGATAAAATAAAGGTATAAAATAAGTTGGAGCTAATTTGTCCACAGTATTTAAATGTAATTATTCAAATTTCATCAATCAGAAGTAGACAGCTAGACTGAAAAATCTGTGTAATTTTTAGCTAAAGTATAGAAGTTCAAATATTCTCAAATCTTTAAGTACTTTCAAAATGACCCATTAGAAAAGGGCAGCTGTATTATTAAGGTCATGATGAATTAATTGAAACCATTTTAAATGTTTTAAATGACCCAATTTGCTGTTCTTATATCCTAATATAGGTGCTGGATGATTACATTTTTGTTGTTGTCTTAATTTAATTTTGAAACTTGATTTTCCATAAAGGCTACTCTTTTTGACCTTTATCAACTGTCCAACCAAAAGGTTGTCTGTATCATTTCCATTAATAAAAATAATGTACTTTAAAAGTTTCAATTATCTTAAGGGCAAGAACTGAATATGACTGTGATCTGAAGTTTTTCAGTTACCTAGATTTCCAAGACTCATAATGGTTGATTGTTGAACACATAGAAAGATTTTCATACATATGCATGTTATATTACTTTCCTTTTGTTCATTTTTAAGTTTTAATTATCAATATTAAGGAAAATGAATATGTAACCATTTCAAATCTGAGCCCATAGCAATAATCAAATGATTCATACAAAATAAACACAATGAACTTGACTGACTTCACTTTATAGTTTTACATGCACATACACTATTATATATACATAAATACATTTAGTTTTAATTTAACAAAAGAAGTAACAGATATGGGTTTTATTCCAGAGTAACAAAATATAATTTATTGAAAAATGTAAAAATTCCTCTTCAAGAGTTTCCACATAGAAGACAATTTCATAAAATGTATGAGTTTTTACCTCCTTCTCTCAAAACAAATAGAGTGAGTCTATAACAGTATTTGTGATCACACACTGTAAATACCCACTTATTTTTAATGGTTAACATATATATCCTTTATTGTGGATGTCCTAGTGTTTGAAACACATTTGTTTAACTGATCATATTTCACATCTTACCTTATTTACATCTGGGATGCCCGTTTCTGTGAGTTGTTCCAATGGAGGTTGAAATTATTTTCAGCTTTCCCTTGCTACATCCCATGGCAGACATACCTCATTTTACTTTCTTTTGTTCTTGGGCACAAGTTTTCTGCCTCTCCAACAAAGATGAAAAATCTCTTCTTGGTTTAGGTGTAAGACTCTTTGCTCAAGGAAATGTAATCCCTTTTCCGGGCGTCATATTACATTATCTTTCTCTTCTTTGGCTTCGGAGAAAGTTTGACTTTGTTCTGAGTGCCAGAGAGTTCCCCATCCCCCCAACAAAAATAGACCAATTTTGTTTGTACTCATCTACAAGAATCAATGTTTCCTTTCCCTAAGATCTGAAGCAGGAGGATCTCAAGTTTGAGGCCAGTCCCCGCAACTTAGTGAGACCACGTCTCAAAATGAAAATAAAAAAGATTCGGGGTATAGTTCAGTGGTAAAGCACCCCTTGGTTCAATCCCTGATTAAACACAAACAAACAAACTTGAGAGTGGAAGCTGGAGTCAGAAAAGACAGTATCAGAGTGATAGCAGGTGACAAAGACAATCAACCAGTTCATTACTGTCCTTGAGAACAGGAGAAAGGCACAAGCCAAGGGATGGCAGTAGCCTCTGGAAGCTGCAACAGGCCAGAGAATAGATGATCCTGGAGAATTCGGAAAGGAATGTGATGCTGCTGGCCCTTTGCTGTTAGCACACTTAGACCCGTTTCAGACTCCCTACTTCGAGAACTGTAATAGCATTAATGTGTCATTTTAAGCCACTAAAATTTTAGTAGTTTCTGCAGCAATGAAACTCATATAATGGTTTTATATTTGCATCAAAAATATATCCATTTATCTCAGTTAACTCAAAGACAACATCTCAAGTAAATAATAAATATAGTTCTTTAAATAATTCCAGTAAATAATAAATGTATTCAAATAAATATACACTATTAATTCAAATGTGTTTTCTACCCTCCTTTCCCCATTCTCTCCTATTCTGCGGTTCCTATTGTATGATGCTAGGTCAGTTGACTAAACCCACAACTCATTAGAGCCCTTAGTTTATCTTTTTCTTCTTTGTAATCTATTACTTGTCTTCCATTGTTCAGGTAGTTTCCTTTGCTATGTGCATTAAGCATAGAGAGTATTTCCCTTCAATTTTCAATCTGCTGTTATCCCATTCCAGAGTATTTTCCCTTCTAGACATCGTGTTATATTTGTCACCACGAGTTTTATTTTTTTCCTCATCACATTCGTGTTTTCTTAAACATTTAGAAAATACTTTTAAAAAAGTATTTTAACACTAACTTTCATATTTGCTTTTTCTATCATCTGAATTATTTCTATATCTGTATTGACAGTTTGACATTTTTTCAAGATTATACAACTACTTTGCTACTTTTTGGGTTGTTGAGTAATTTCTATTAAATACTATGCATTGTGGATTTTACTCTGGAGTTAAATTTTGTTGCTCTTTAAAATATCATTACACTGTATTTAGATGCACTTGGTTTACTTTGAATCCATTTAATTCTTCAGAGGTCTGCATTTAAGCCCTGTTATAGCAGATCTACAGCAGTCTTTAGGGATAAATTTTTAGCCCTAGTAAAATAAAACTATTCTGAGCATTCTATGCAGTGTCCCATGTTTAGCAGGCTTTTCACTCTGTCTTGTTGGATTCTACAATAGGAACTGAGTTAAATGCTTCTAGTTAAACATAGGTATTCTAATTTATGTTGCAGAATGCTTAGTACTAATAAGCCCCCAAAGTGTGTCTTTCTCAGGAGGAACAAAAAAAAATGACATATAATAACATTGAAAGAGATTAAATTATGACTATGTTCAAATTTCACTTATTCTTCTAGTATAGCTCCTAATAAGTCATGCATTGGAAATAGAGAAATTCTATTAACATTGATTATTATCTTCAAGTGGACATCTTTTAGATGATAGAATGTAAAAGCCTGAGTATTATATTATACAGTTATATCAATTATAATATAAAATATAAAGTTGTCATATTATAATTGCTATTACACATTATAATAATAGTCATCGTGAATCAAATCAAGACTACAAATGAAGTCTTTTCAAAGCATCTCATTTTATAGGATATTTTTGTTTGTAAGAAGTCAAGGGCAAAATGACTAAAGAGATATTATTTTGTATTATTTTAATAGTTATTAAAATTAACATTATATTTTCCTGATTCTTTTTTATACATTTATTATATATTTTGACATAGCTAATAGACTTATGAAATAGACTTATGAAAATGACAAAACTCATTTTGTAAAGGTGTCTAATTTTTTCCAAATGAATAAGAATAAAAGTTTATAAAATATCTTTATAAACTCAGCAATTAGGAGTACAGTAAACATAATAGCTGCCTATAAGACACAACTATCATTCATAGATTTGTTTGAATTTTTTGGTAAGTCCCAATTTTTATTATGACTGCATATTAATCAAAATAAGGTGACAAATAAACTCACTTAAATTGAAAATGGCAGACTACTTGCTAGCCATTGGACCTGAGCTATAGCCAACTGATTGATCCATTTGTTTTTAAAGAGTCTTGGAACCAATTCATTTAATTGTGATGCTCCAAAAGAATTAATACTTTCTTTTATCCATAAAGGCTTCCAAGGCTTTAGAAGTATCTAAACCTTTATAAAATATTTTGTGTTGTTATAAACCTAAACAGTCATCTGAATAGGCAGAGGAAAGTATTAATTCTCACTACAGGTCCTAATGGTGAGTATGGGTACCCTCTCACCTTTCCATTCTTTTTCTTTCTGGTGTATACAAAGATCTGTACATTCCCGTAAATTCTAAGTGTATTCATTGAAGACAAATATCTCTGCTTTCAGGCCTCTTGAAATATAATTGGTAAAATTATTCTGCAAATCCTGAACAGGAAGCTCTAGGGGGGATGGAAGGAGAAAAATAAGTTTAAGATTTAAAGAAAATTTAAAAAGGTGTTCTTAAGCCCAGATATTCTCCCAGGAGTCAGATTTGTCAATTCTTTGCAAAGACATACTTTGTGATTCTTTTTTAAATACTTTTCCTTCAAGAAAATCTCATCATTAGCGCAGGTAAAACCTGAATTTATGAGGCAATATTTAAGAGATATTGATAAAACTTTTATAAATGAAAGTACCTTGTTCTCAGAGTTACAAAACATTCTATTATTCATAGATGATCTTATTTATATTATCTTGCTTACTGTAAAAGACTGCAGTTTCCATCATGGGTATGATTTAGCCCATATCTCTGATCTTTCCCCCCCAGGGAGGTGAGCATCCACAGGAAAAGAACTTCATGGTGAGAGTTTGAAGTTTCCAGTCAGCACAGGAGAAGATAATAACCCTGTGGACAATAAGGCAAGTTAAGCTGCTCAAGGATTCCTGATACTCAGAAACTGTGAGATTGTAAATGTTTATGTTTTTTAGTCCTGAATGTTGTGATCTCTTTCATGCTTCAAGAGTTGACTAATAAAATCCATTACTAATTTATAAGAGATAGAGACAGAGAGGGAGTAAGTGACTTCCAAAAGCTACTCAAGACAATCAATGACTGTTAGACACTCTTATTTACCCCCAAATATCCATCCACTCACCATATACTTTAACTTTAATGATATAAACTCAATTCAGTTGTACTTCACAGAAGAACGAGCTGCTCACCAACCATAGGCAGAGAATCTTGATTGATCTAAATTACCCATGGTAATCCCATTCCCTTTTACATTGATCATTGGAAATTTTAGAGTATAGCATGTGGTGAAATACTAACCAAGGAAGGGAAATATGTTGAAGGGCTTCTAAGTTTACTGTGATAATAAGAAATGTTTGCATAGAAAACTCCTTTCATTTCTGTTTTACAATATTATATCTGAATCTGATAATTGAAATCATGATAGCCATCGTGGGAACACAGAGGAGTAGTGGGCTTTTAATAGACTGTGGGTATCTCTTAAGATTCATGTGTTGACACTTTTACCAGCGCTCTGTTGGTTTTGGAGGTTGGTACACTGGGAGTTATTAGGTTTCCATTAGATCATGATGGCAAGGATGTGCTCATGATGGAATAAGTGCCCTAATAAAAGTAAGAAATTAGTGCTCCTTCCCTTTACCTCCACCCCGCTCTCTCCCTCCTACTATGAAAAGATCATGTGAGGACAGAATGAGAAGGAAGGGGTCTGCAAACCAGGAAGAGAGTCTTCACCAGGAACCAAATTGAATGGCACCATGATCTCACACCTTCAGGTCTCCAGTACTGTACGAAATAAATGTCTTTTGTTTCTATCACTCAGTCTGTGGTATTTTGTTTAAGTAGCCTTGATTGATTAGGATAAGATTAATTAGAAAAGCAGAGTAAAAATGATGGAAATAATTTAGTATTGATTTAGAATCTATGATCCTAAATAATTCATAATCCAATCAGGGAGTAACTACATTTGTTACATAATATACTTGGCACATTGTTCAAGCCATTTCTGTTTGTTTACATTATTCACCTGAAAGTATCTCTGTGGATAAACATGTTAGAGTCAAGAGAAGAAGTAATCCTATTTCATATTTTTCAATTATATTTCCTGTGGCCAAGCATTCTTCTGTTGTTGCTATTAATTGAGGATGTTCTGTAAAATAATATCAGTATATGCAAGAAAAACATACTGGCAGTTTGTGTCATAGACTGTTTTAGTCAGCTCTTTCATTGCTGTGACTAAAGACCTGACAGGAAGAATAGAGGAGGAAAAGTTTATTTGGGGCTCAAGGTTTCAGAGGCTTTAGTCCAAGGATGAATTATTCCGTATCTCTGGGTGGGAGTGAGGCAGAACATCATGACTGAAAGGCATGGTGGAGTAAATCAGCTCAGAACATGGCCACTAGGAAGCAGAGAGAGTATTCCACTTATCAGGGACAAAATGTAAACCCCAAAGGCCTGCCCCCAGTGACTTGTCTCCACCAACCACAATCTACCTGCCTATCTGCACTATTTTGATTCATATGCAGTTTATAGTCTCATAAACCAATCCTTTCACTTCTGAACTTGCTCACATTGTGTCACAAATGAACTTTTGAGGACTACCTCAAATCTAACCATAACATGAACTCATCAGCCAGCTTCTTAAAAATAATCTTTTCATTGTTTTTCCAATGTCTGACATCTTTGTTGTAGCTCTATCTCTGTCTTCTCTCTTGGGTTTTTGTTCTTGTCCATAAACTACATTTTTTTAATATATTTTGGTTATGAGTGAGATTTTTGAGTTTGAGATTGTATGTCTATGATTGCTTTTGTATCTTTATTGCAATGCAATCAAATACTTGTGTGAAATTGAAATGTTTCATCAAATGAAATTTGGGGTATATGATGCTTGTTTTTATTCCTTAAATCATAGATTTTTTTTTTTTTTGTATCAGGGATTGAACTCAGGGGTGCTTGGCAACTGAGCTATATCCCCAGCTCTATTTTGTATTTTATTTCAAAACAGGGTCTCACTAAATTGCTTAGCATGTCACTTATGCTGAGGCTGGCTTTGAATTCAAGATCCTCCTGCCTCAGTCTTTCAAGCCACTGGAATTACAAGCATGCGCCACTACATCTGGTGAAGAAGTCACAGATTCTTATTCAATTTCTTGAAACGGCAATGATAATATTAATAGATATTTGAATTATTACTTTTTAAAAAATTTTTATGATAAATGTCCCCTCACCATTTATATATAAAAATAGATTTTCATATACACCCAGTAGGAAGAAGACAGTAAAACGGCCAGAAAAACATTTGATGTAATAATGGCTGAAAATATAATATACACATATATTTAAATGTATTATTTTTATTTTTATCTATGCTTTCATTAAATTAATATAATGATGATTTATTTCAAATGAGTGTGCAACTCATTTAGCTCTTTATTTTTTCTTATTGTTGATAATAAATCTTAAAACCATGCTTGTTGTTTTCACTTTGAGTGCACGATTTTCTTTCTTTTTTATTTGGAAATATGCTGAGAGTTTCAACAAATTTTATTTTTATCATTCAATTCCCTATTAAAGGTGTTTATTGGCAACATAATCTACCACTATGCTATTAAAGTCTTTTCCTTTTGAACTTTATATTAGTCATGGTTTCCATAAATAACTTTATTTTTTATTTTTTTTTAAGAGAGAGAGAGAGAATTTTTTATTATTTATTTTCTAGTTTTCAGCAGACACAAACTCTTTATTTGTATGTGGTGCTGAGGATCGAACCCAGGCCGCACGCATGCCAGGCGAGCACGCTACTGCTTGAGCCACATCTCCAGCCCAATAACTTTATTTTTTAAGGATAAAATAAATTTTAACTATAAGTTCTCTTTATAAACTAAAAGTACAGCTGGAAATGTTGTTTTAATGCATTCTTTATAGTATCACAGTGTTTAGATCCACCCCCCCTCCCAACAACAGATACAAACGTGGCAACCCCCACTGTGCATAGTTACCAGGATGCTACTCTTCTTTCCTTAACTATTCCCCATTTGGTATTTTAGCATATGCTGGTTTAATGTCTGCTTATTTCAATTCAATTCTAAGTTACAATATGGAGAATTAGTGTTCCTAGTGTTACTAAAATTTTGTATTTTTTTATTAGTTTCTTGGTTACTTTCATAAAGTACTAAGCATAGAAGCAGGGACATTATTTTAGCCCACAAACTTTCTGCTGGTTTACATTTTTTTTTCAGCAGCATTATAATAGACATTATAATATAACTACATCTTAGGAGATTCTAGATCAACTATTTCAGTAATTGCTATTTGAGTCATTGCTGAATAAAACCACTGATATGAAACATAGTGAGTAAAGAGAAAGAAAAAAACATATGATGGATTTAACTGGAATGGGATTCAAATTCAATTCTTAATTCTGTCATGTTACTAATTGAGCAAAATTCACCAAAAAATTAATACTTCTTTAATTTTTGTATCTGTGGAATGGTATCATAATAGAACTTAAAATATTTAAGATGTTGTAAGAATTGATGAAGTGAAAATATGCTGTAATTATAAAAATGCCTGAAGTGTGATTGACTCTCAACATTATTATTTACTCTTGTTTTATTATTACTAAAACCTTATCAGTCGTCATGAAAAAAAAATATCCTTTTGGTGAGAAATATATTTCTTCTGTATTCCTACGGCTAAGAAAAAATGCACATTTTTTTCAATAAGCAGATAGCAATATCATGATTGCCCTATTGATATTTTAAAATAATAATTCACTGTTTAAAATGATTTATAGTTTATAATTTCAAATTTGATATTAACAATTAACTTTAGTAAGTATCATGGCTTGATAAGGTGCAGTGATTGAACTTGATTTATATGTAAAATGTTTTTTGAGTTAATCTAATTAAGACATTATTCAAACCCTGTTTTTTTCTGGAATAGAATAGAGATGCCTTCTTTCACCACTTTTATTTGATGTAGTCTTTGAAAAGCAGGCCAGAGTTTTCGGACAGACACAAGAAATTAAAGAATATGAATAGGAAAAGAAGAACTCAAACTATTACTATTTGCCCATGACATGATTCTATATTTAGAAGATCCAAAAAATTCAACCAGAAAACTTCTGGAACTAATCAATGAATTCAGCAAAGTAGCAGGATATAAAATCAATAACCATAATTCAATTCATTTCTATACATTAGCAGTGAATCCACTGCAAGAGAAATTAGTAAAACCACCCCATTCACAATAGTCTCAAAAAGGAAAAAAAAAAAATACTTGGGAATCAATCTAGCAAAAAAGTGAAAGACCTCTACAATGAAAACTACAGAACACTAAAGAAGGAAATTGAAGAAGACCTTAGAAAGTGGAAAGATCTTCCATGCTCTTGGATAGGCAGAATTAATATAGTCAACATGGCCATACTACCAAAAGTGTTATGCAGATTTAATGCAATTCCTATTAAAATCCCAATAACCTTCTTCTTAGAAATAGAAAAAAAAAAGTAATCATGAAATTAATTGAAAAAATAAGAGATCCAGAATAGCCAAAGCAATCCTTAGCAAGAAGACTGAAGCAGGAGGCATCACAATACAAGACCTTAAATTATACTATAGAAAAATAGTAACAAAAATGACATGGTATTGGTATCAAAATAGACATGTAGTACAACAGTAAAAAATAGGACACACACAGACAAATCTGCATAAACACATTTATCTCATACTAGACAAAGGCACTAAAAACACACATTGGAGAAAAGACAGACTCTTTAACAAATGGTACTGGGAAAACTGGGTGTTCATGTGTAGCAAAATGAAATTAAACTTCTCTCACCCTGCACAAAATTCATCTCACACAGGATCTAGACCAGAGATCCTGTGCCTAATAGAAGAAAAAGTAGGCCCACATATTCATCATGTGGGCTTGGCACTTGATTTCCATAACAAGACTCCTACAGCACAAGAAATAAAATTGAGAATCAATAAATGGAATAAGCTCAAACTAAAAAGCTTCTTCCCAGCAAAGGAAACAATCAATAACATAAAGAGAGAGAGCCTACAGAATGGGAAAAAATCTTTACTACATGCACCTCAGATGGAGCACTAATCTCCAAGATACATAAAGAACTCAAAAACTTAACACCAATAATAATAATAATAATAACAACAACAACAACCACCACCACCCAATCAATAAATGAACTAAGGAACTGAACTGAAGAAGAAATAAAATTGTTCAACAAATATATGAAAAAATGTTCATCATCTAGAGAAATGCAAATCAAAACTAAGATTTCATCTCACTCCAATCAGAATGGCAATCATCAAGAATATCAGCAATAATGTTTGTGAGATGTGGGGGAAAATGTACACTCATACATTGCTGATAGACTGCAAATAGGTGTAACTTCTATGAAAAACAGTATGGAGATTCCTCAGAAAACTTGGAATGGAACCACCATTTGACCCAAGTATCCCACTACTCAGTCACGTCAATGTTTATAGCAGCTCAGTTCACAATACCAAAACTATGGAACCAACCTAGATGCCCTTCAACAGATTAATAGATTTTCTAATATGTGGTACATATACACAGTGGAATATCATTTAATCTTAAAGAAGAATGAAATTATGGCATTTTCAAGTAAGTTGATGAAACTAGAGACTATCATGCTAAGTTAAATAAGTCAGTCCCCAAAACCCAAAGTCCAAATGTTTTCTCTTATAAGTGGATGCTGATCCATAGTGGGGGTGGGTAGGGAAGAATGAAGGAAATTTGGATTGTGCAGAAGAGAGTGAGAGGAGGGGTAGGGCTGTGGGGATGGGAAGGATGGTAGAATGAGATAGATATTATTACCCTATATACATGTATGATTACATTACTGGTGTGACTCCACACCATGTACAGCCAGGGAAACAAGAACTTGTGCTCCATTTTAACACAATGTGTCAAAAGGCATTCTACTGTCATGTATAACTAGTTAGAACAAATTTAGGGGAAAAAAAAACAACCTGGTTTTGTGATTTCAAACTCCATTCTATTTTCATTGGATCATTGTTTCTTAAATATTATTTAATCAATGTAACGCTTAAAAATGAAATCTTATAGAAATCTTATGTGTGCGAAACATAGTATGTAATAGTGTACTTTTCAACAATTTAAAACTTAACTACATAATTATTTAATTTTTTAATGTTCTTTGTGTCTGGATACTACCATGAATTCTTAGGAAGCTTGAAGCTCTACAGTACCAATAATTGTACAGAAGTTGTATTGCTTTCCTAAAGGATAAGTGTTTGGCCAAGCTAAATATTTAGTATGTGGTTTTGTGGGTATAATAAAGGTCTTATTAAGCTTTGACTAAAGTTACTGAATGAAGAAGAAAAAAACATATTTGGAAAAAAATTAGAATTGGTAGAATGAGTTTTCAAAATATGTATACTGATTTAATAAATAATATAAAAAACAGATAATACTGAATTAGAAATCTGTTGATAGGTAGTAAGTATGCATTATCCAGGTGTATTTTTTCCTAAATGATTAATCTATCATTATAAATGGCAGAAAAGTATTTGTATATGATGTATGCATGCCTTGAGTTGGATGTACTAACAGCAAAAATAAGAAATTTAAATGTACCAATGAACTTCCCACATATTACTATATATATATATATACATATATATATATATATATATATATATATGTATATATATATATATATAGTATGAATATATATGTATAAATGAAACAAAGAATTTAACATATAAATAAAAAAATATATATATGTCTTAGAAAATAAGAATATACATTTCAGTAATTGATACATTCTGTGTGATTATTCCCAAGAAATAACAATGTTCACTGTTTTTGTTCTACCACATAAATATTATATCACAAAAGTATGATTGATAAAAATCAGTATACCCATCTGTACCCTTCAGAAAGTTGTCTTCATGAAGAAACGGGTTTACCAATGTTTGAGTAGTATTTCCTTAACAATTATAATTTTAATTTCAAGTTATAAAACTTGGAATATAATACTAAATGTTGATTTTTATTTTAATTGGTAAAAACAAAACAAAAAAACTATTACTTTCTTCCAGTTAAAAGTAATATTTTATTTATTTTTTTATGTGGTGCTGAGGATCGAACTCAGTGCCTTACACATGCTATGCAAGTGCTCTGCTACAGAGCTACAGCCCGAGTCATTGAAGTAATATATAGGTGTTTGTATGTGTGTGTGTATATGTATATATATACACACATACATATATGTATATATATTCAATTATTAGCTTGCTATATATATTTATTTATGCATATTTCAGTAAGTTTCAATAGTCAATTTGCTTTTCTCACAGTGAGGGAAATGGTCTACAGCAACTGAATATGGCCTACAATATTCAGACTTTGCATGAAAACTGTGTATAGAATATGATTCTTTAGTGATTGATTTTCTGAATATCCCTTTATGTTACAATTGCAAAACACAACCATAGATATATCCAAATACCAAATGTTGGGTGGTAAAATTCACAGCTTTATAAGATACATGTTTTATATCTCTCAAAGTAAAGTACTCTCAAAGTTGTAGATTGAATACTAAAATATTTCTAGGTATTGTGTTTATAACTATTGAGTACAGTTTGTATTATCCAAGCAAATAAAAAACAGCCACTCTATCATGAAGGCAATCTTACAATCTATTTATTCAACCACAAGTATGATTCAAATGCCTTCTTGTTCAGCATATAAATTAAAATAACACATTACAATGTGCAATGCTTTTGGTCATGGCTTGATTTGTCATATTCATGTCATTCCAGAACAACCTGTGCTGAAGAAAATTGAATTTAATGAATAAGAAGATATCTAAATTTCCTGAGATTATATGATATAAGCAGAATTTTAAAAACTTTATTAAACAAACTCATCCTATTTTTATTGCTATATTTTGATAATGATTTCCAGGGATTTTCTTTTGTGTATCTAGACTTAAGAATGTATATTTTCCCCTCTTTGTGTGTTACATTGGCTGTTTTATAGCAAATAGAATTTAAATCACAATGTGCCTATTTATGAAATATTAACTTTCTTCTGCTAATTGTTCACTATTTAACTCATGGGTATTCCTGACTCTTACCAAGTGTGCAGTACTATAATTGGTTATTTATCATCTATTCAAAAAACCCTACAAATTAGTTACTAACAATAGATTTATTATGGAAGTAGAAATATGAGAGGGCTTACAGATTTTAAGATTTTTAAAAATTTAAGGTATATCATTACATGATTTAAAAGCAATTTTATACAAACATTGTAATTAACCAAAAACTTGTTTCTCCTTAGTTTCATGTCTTCCCAGATTATCCACCTATAGTTGCCGCAATAAATGTTATTGAAATAAGATTGCAGAAATTTCTTTCTACATACAGAGCTAATGTTTATTAACATGATAAGTCTGGATTTCTTATAGTGTCATATAAAATAAGGTGATTGAAGTGAACATACAAAAATAAGACACTATTTATTTATTAGAAATCAGTACATAATAGATCAAAAAATGTTACTTATTTCTATGAAATGCTTGCCTTTGTTTGTTCCAATTTCTGTATTAATACATCATATCTTATTGAGTGGTTCTTGTAAATTCTCAAGAAGGACAAGTCCCTTTCCTTTTCACACATATCCATTACTTTCAAATTTTGACTGTCTCTTCCTAACATCCCATCTGTTTTATAACATAGTGACATTGAAGTTATGGTCTTTGAGGAGGAAGCTATATTGCAGATTACCTTGGGTGGGCATCAATCACCTCACCTCTGAGATTGCAGCTTTCTCACCATTTAGTCCTTTTACCAGTGTTTAGCCACTTAGGGCTTGTTCCAATTTTAAAAAGTTGAGGCTATTTGTAAGAATTCAAGGTGTCTTTAAAGTTTAATTGATACCATATATTATAGATATTTATAAGAGAATTACATTGCTCTCTTAGGTTAGGTGATAAACAATAGGATAAATCATATCTTAAGAAATAAAAGCAATATAAGTGTTAGTAACTCAAGTATTTTATTTTTTTTAATTTCATGGAAAACATACATGTAATTCATAATAGCATTTTGTTATTAGCATAGTATGTCTTCACAGAATGTACACATTTTGTACACATCAAATATTAATATTTAAACATTTATTCTGGATAACGTGCAAATAAAATGTTCCCTAGAATTTCAGTAAAAAATTTCCTTTTATACTTTTCATTTACTAAATAGATAATGTGACTCCAATTCAAATAGAATATTTATAAAATTATGACTGAAATTCTTCAAACTTTCTCCAAAATCAATGTTTTATAAAATGGGTGTTTAGATATTTGTTGAGCTTGTTAAATGACACATCAAATTAATTATTCCATTATAATAAAGTAGTGATATAATAAGTTATTATCACATTATCAAAACAAGAATTTTAAAGTTTAGACACCTTAAAAAATTAAAGATTATTTAATTATGCAGCAGTTCCATGTGTATCCTATGATCAAGCTGTTTTCCCAGATTATCTGTCCTTCCACCTTGAATTCCTAACTATCTGTATCTTTTTTATTTATTTGTTCTTTTTAGTTATACATGACAGTAGAATGTATTTTTACATATCATACATACATGGAGTACAACTTTCCATTTTTGTGGTTGGACATGATGTGGAGTTACACTGGTCGTGTATTCATATATAAATATAAGAAGGTTAAGTCTGATTCATTCTACTGTCTTTCCTATTCCCATCCCCAACTTCTCCCCATTCCACCCTGTCCAATCTAGTGAACCTCTCTTTCTTACTCCCCGCAACCCCCTGGAATCTATTCTAAGTTAGGATCCATGTATCAGAGAGGACATTTGGCCTTTGGTTTTGAAGGTTGGCTTACTTCATTTAGCAAGATAGTATCCAGTTCTATCCATTTCCTGGCAAACAGCTTAATTTCATTTTTCTTTATGGCTGAGTAATATTCTATTGTGTATATGTACTACATTTTCAGTATCCATTCATTTGTTTTTTTTTTTCCATCTACAAAAAATATTTTATTTTATTTTTTTTTAATTTTTATTGTTGGTTGTTCAAAATATTACATAGTTCTTGATATATCATATTTCACACTTTGATTCAAGTGGGTTATGAACTCCCATTTTTACCCCATATACAGATTGCAGAATCACATCAGTTACACATCCGTTGATTTACATATTGCCATACTAGTGTCTGTTGTATTCTGCTGCCTTTCCTATCCTCTACTATCCCCCCCTCCCCTCCCCTCCCCTCCCCTCTTCTCTCTCTACCCCCTCTACTGTCATTCATTTCTCCCCCTTGTATTTTTTCCCTTTCCCCTCACTTCCTCTTGTATGTAATTTTGTATAAACCTGAGGGTCTCCTTCCATTTCCATGCAATTTCCCTTCTCTCTCCCTTTCCCTCCCACCTCTCATCCCTGTTTAATGTTAATCTTCTTCTCATGCTCTTCGTCCCTACTCTGTTCTTAGTCACTCTCCTTATATCAAAGAAGACATTTGGCATTTGTTTTTTAGGGATTGGCTAGCTTCACTTAGCATAATCTGCTCTAATGCCATCCATTTCCCTGCAAATTCTATGATTTGGTCATTTTTTAATGCAGAGTAATACTCCATTGTGTATAAATGCCACATTTTTTTTTATCCATTCGTCTATTGAAGGGCATCTAGGTTGGTTCCACAGTCTTGCTATTGTGAATTGTGCTGCTATGAACATCAATGTAGCAGTGTCCCTGTAGCATGCTCTTTTTAAGTCTTTAGGGAATAGACCGAGAAGGGGAATAGCTGGGTCAAATGGTGGTTCCATTCCCAGCTTTCCAAGAAATCTCCATACTGCTTTCCAAATTGGCTGCACCAATTTGCAGTCCCACCAGCAATGTACAAGTGTACCCTATTCCCCACATCCTCGCCAGCACTTGTTGTTGTTTGACTTCATAATGGCTGCCAATCTTACTGGAGTGAGATGGTATCTTAGGGTGGTTTTGATTTGCATTTCTCTGACTGCTAGAGATGGTAAGCATTTTTTCATGTACTTGTTGATTGATTGTATGTCCTCCTCTGAGAAGTGTCTGTTCAGGTCCTTGGCCCATTTGTTGATTGGGTTATTTGTTTTCTTATTGTTTAATTTTTTGAGTTCTTTGTATACTCTGGATATTAGGGCTCTATCTGAAGTGTGAGGAGTAAAGATTTGTTCCCAGGATGTAGGCTCCCTATTTACCTCTCTTATTGTTTCTTTTGCTGAGAAAAAAACTTTTTAGTTTGAGTAAGTCCCATTTGTTGATTCTAGTTATTAACTCTTGTGCTATGGGTGTCCTATTGAGGAATTTGGAGCCCGACCCCACAGTATGTAGATCGTAGCCAACTTTTTCTTCTATCAGATGCCGTGTCTCTGATTTGATATATAGCTCCTTGATCCATTTTGAGTTAACTTTTGTGCATGGCGAGAGAAAGGGATTCAGTTTCATTTTGTTGCATATGGATTTCCAATTTTCCCAGCACCATTTGTTGAAGATGCTATCCTTCCTCCATTGCATGCTTTTAGCCCCTTTATCAAATATAAGATAGTTGTAGTTTTGTGGATTGGTTTCTGTGTCCTCTATTCTGTACCTTTGGTCCACCCGCCTGTTTTGGTACCAGTACCATGCTGTTTTTGTTACTATTGCTCTGTAGTATAGTTTGAAGTCTGGTATCACTATACCGCCTGATTCACACTTCCTGCTTAGCATTGTTTTTGCTATTCTGGGTCTTTTATTTTTCCATATGAATTTTGTGATTGCTTTCTCTATTTCTACAAGAAATGCCATTGGGATTTTGATTGGCATTGCATTAAACCTATAGAGAACTTTTGGTAATATCGCCATTTTGATGATGTTAGTTCTGCCTATCCATGAACAGGGTATATTTTTCCATCTTCTAAGATCTTCTTCTATTTCTCTCTTTAGGGTTCTGTAGTTTTCATTGTATAAGTCTTTCACCTCTTTTGTTAGGTTAATTCCCAAGTATTTTATTTTATTTTTTTTGAGGATATTGTGAATGGAGTGGTTGTCCTCATTTCCATTTCAGAGGATTTGTCTCTGATATACAGGAATGCCTTTGATTTATGCGTGTTGATTTTATATCCTGCCACTTTGCTGAATTCATTTATTAGCTCTAATAGTTTCTTTGTAGACCCTTTTGGGTCTGCTAGGTATAGAATCATGTCACCTGCAAATAGTGATAATTTAAGTTCTTCTTTTCCTATTTTTATGCCTTTAATTTCTTTCGTCTGTCTAATTGCTCTGGCCAGTGTTTCGAGAACTATGTTGAACAGAAGTGGTGAGAGAGGGCATCCCTGTCTTGTTCCAGATTTTAGAGGGAATGCCTTCAATTTTTCTCCATTCAGATTGATGCTAGCCTGAGGCTTAGCATAGATTGCTTTTACAATATTGAGGTATGTTCCTGTTATCCCTAGTTTTTCTAGAGTTTTGAACATAAAGGGATGCTGTACTTTGTCGAATGCTTTTTCTGCATCTATCGAGATGATCATATGGTTCTTATTTTTAAGTCTATTGATGTGGTGAATAACATTTATTGATTTCCGTATATTGAACCAGCCTTGCATCCCAGAGATGAATCCTACTTGATCATGGTGCACAATTTTTTTGATATGTTTTTGTATCTGATTCGCCAGAATTTTATTGAGGATTTTTGCATCTAGGTTCATTAGAGATATTGGTCTGTAGTTTTCTTTCTTTGAAGTGTCTTTGTCTGGTTTAGGTATCAGGGTGATGTTGGCCTCGTAGAATGAATTTGGAAGTTCTCCCTCTTTTTCTATTTCCTGAAGTAGCTTGAAAATATTGGTATTAGTTCCTCTTTAAAGGTTTTGTAAAACTCTGCTGTATACCCATCCGGTCCTGGGCTTTTCTTAGTTGGTAGTCTTTTGATGGTTTCTTCTATTTCCTCAATTGATATTGGTCTGTTTAAGTTGTCTATATCCTCCTGACTCAATCTGGGCAGATCATATGACTTAAGAAATTTATCGATGCCTTCACTATCTTCTATTTTATTAGAGTATAAGGATTCAAAATAATTTCTGATTATCTTCTGTATTTCTGAAGTGTCTGTTGTGATATGTCTTTTTCATCCCGTATACTAGTAATTTGAGTTCTCTCTCTTCTTCTCTTCATTAGCATGGCTAAGGGTCTGTCGGTTTTATTTATTTTTTCAAATAACCAACTTTTAGTTTTGTCAATTTTTTCAATTGTTTCTTTTGTTTCGATTTCATTAATTTCAGCTCTGATTTTAATTATTTCTTGTGTTCTACTTCTTTTGCTGTTGTTTTGCTCTTCTTTTTCTAGGATTTTGAGATGAAGTATGAGATCATTTATTTGTTGGTGTTTTTTTTTCTTTTTTTAAGGAATGAACTCCAAGCAATGAATTTTCCTCTTAGAACTGCTTTCAATGTGTCCCATAGATTCCGATATGTTGTGTCTGTGTTTTCATTTATCTCTAAGATTTTTTTAATTTCGTCCTTGATGTCTTCTATAACCCATTGATCATTCAGTAACCTATTGTTCATTCTCCAAGTGATGCATGATTTTTCCTTCCTTCTTTTATCGTTGATTTTCAGTTTCATTCCATTATGATCAGATAAGATGCATGGTATTATCTCTACTCCTTTATATTGTCTAAGAGTTGCCCTGTGACACAATATGTCATCTATTTTTGAGAAGGATCCATGTGCTGCTGAGAAAAAAGTGTAACTGCTTGATGTTGGGTGGTATATTCTATATATGTCAATTAAGTCTAGGTTATTAATTGTGTTATTGAGTTCTATAGTTTCCTTATTCAACTTTTGTTTGGAAGATCTGTCCAGTGGCGAGAGATGTGTGTTGAAGTCTCCCATGATTATTGTATGGTGGTCTATTAGACTCTTGAACTTGAGAAGAGTTTGTTTGATGAACATAGCTGCACCATTGTTTGGGGCATATATATTTATGATTGTTATGTCTTGTTGGTGTATGGTTCCCTTGAGCAGTATGTAGTGTCCCTCTTTATCCCTTTTGATTAACTTTGGCTTGAAATCTATTTTATGTGATATGAGTATGGACACTCCTGCTTGTTTCCGAAGTCCATATGAGTGATATGATTTTTCCCAATCTTTCACCTTCAGTCTATGTATGTCTTTTCCTATCAAATGCGTCTCCTGTAGGCAGCATATTGTTGGGTCTTGTTTTGTGATCCATTCTACTAGCCTGTGTCTCTTAATTGGTGAGTTTAAGCCATTAACATATAGGGTTATTATTGAGATATGGGTTGTTCTTCCAGCCATATTTGTTTATTTATGTTACTAAACATGGTTTGTTTTCCTCTTTGATTATTTTCCCCCCTTTACTGTACTGCCTCCCACTGTTGGTTTTCATTGTTATTTTCCATTTCCTCTTCCTGTAATGTTTTGCCAAGGATGTTTTGAAGAGATGGTTTTCTAGCTGCAAATTCTTTTAACTTTTGTTTATCGTGGAAGGTTTTAATTTCATTTTCCATCCTGAAGCTTAATTCCCTGGATACACAATTCTTGGTTGGAACCCATTTTATTTCAGTGTTTGAAATGTTTTATTCCAGGATCTTCTAGCTTTCAGAGTCTGTGTTGAAAGATCAGCTGTTATCCTGATTGGTTTACCCCTAAATGTAATCTGCTTCCTTTCTCTTGTAGCTTGTAAAATTCTCTCCTTGTTCTCTATGTTGGGCATCTTCATTATAATGTGTAGGTGTGGATCTCTTATGATTTTGCACATTCGGCGTCCTGTAGGCTTCTAGGATTTGGGATTCTGTCTCATTCTTCAAGTTTGGGAAGTTTTCTCATATTATTTCATTGAATAGATTGCTAATTCCTTTGGTTTGGACCTCTATACCTTCCTGTATCCCAATGACTCTTAAGTTTGGTCTCTTTATGTTATCCCATATTTCTTGGATGTTCTGCTCATGGTTTCTTAAAAGTTTTGCTGAGCTGTCTATGTTCTTTTCAAGTTGAAATACTTTGTCTTCATTGTCTGATGTTCTATCTTCTAAGTGTTCTACTCTGCTGGTAGTATTCTCAATTGAGTTTTTAAGTTGGTTTATTGCTTCCTGCATTTCTAGGATTTCTGTTTGTTTGTTTTGTATAACCTCTATCTCCCTGTATAGTTGATCTTTTGCTTCTTGGATTTGTTTATGTAATTCATTGTCGAAGTGATCTTTCATTGTCTGATTTTGCTGTCTAATGTCTTCCTTGAGACTCCAGATCATCTGAAGCATGTATATCCTGAATTCTTTATCTGAAATTCCATCTACTGCAGCTATTACCTCTTCTAAAGTTGAGTTGACCTGCATTGCTTGTGGTCCTTTCTTTCCTTGTCTTTTCATACTGCTCGCGTTTCTTTCTGCTTGGTGAAACTGATGTGTTATTGAGATTTTCCCCCTATATATTTATATTGCTCTTGTATAGTTGAAAAGTCTCCCTTGCAGGGGCAGGCAGCGGCTGTGCTCCTCCTCCAATTGGGGTGATCTGTCTACCACGCTGACGGGCTGCTGGGCCTGTTCCGCCGGTCGGTCACAGGTCTGCCTACCTTGCGGGCTCGGGCAGCGGCTCTGCTCTGCCCCAACTCCAATTGGGGTGACGTGACTACCACGCTTGCGGGTCGCTGGGCCTGTTGTGGGTGCGGGCAGCGGCTCTGCTCTGCCCCTCTGGCTTGATGACAAAGTGAGAGAGACTCAGATGTTTGTGACTCACTTTCTTTACCAGGAGACCAACTGTTTCTTTCGCTGCTGGTATCGATGAAGTTATCTCCTCCGCCGCTTTCTGATAACATCAGATCTCTGCCATGTTGGTATTCCATGCGAATGGCAGCATTTCGTTCCCTTTGCCGGGTGACCAAAGCAATGGGTGAGTCCTGACCGGCCCTCATAAGCCCCGTCTCAATCCTGTTGCCACTGCCTATGAAGGCTCGGTTGGTATTTACCTCCACATTATTCAGCAGGACCCGGACCATGAAGCAGTTTCCGCGGGTTCTTTAGCCCTGGGCCAGAGCAGTTCCGGGAGCCGGAATTCGGCTGCTAGGGGCTTGGTGTATGTTCTGATAGGAGCAGGCTCCAAGAAGCAGTTTCTACGGGTTCTTTCGCACTGAACCTGAGTAATTTGTCTGCGAGACGCAGGCGAATAGCAGCCTGAAATTACCTGTTCTATAGCTGAATGAGCTGCGATCAGTCGAAAACAGGGATGGTGACGTCAGCTCTCCAAGATGGTGGCCGCTGGCTTCCTCTGTGGTCTGACTGGTGTGGAGAACCGAATTGGACCATTTCCTTCCCCCGTCTCAAACCCAGAATTCAGCACTGAGCACAGTGATTGCACAGCCGGCAGGAGCCCGCAGAATCCGCAGCGCTGTATCTTTGTGTTGCTATCTCGTCGTTTCCCAGCGTGCACCGCAGACTCTAGCCGCAGGGCGATTTGCTGAATAAGCAGCGTGACCCTCCGTGCGGACAAATCGCTCGCGTTTGAGCCCCCGTAGCTGATCCTCGTGCAATGGAAATCCTTCCTCTAGGTTTTGGAGCACCCCAATTTTGCTGGAAATTCCTAACAAGATAGCTTTTAGCTGTTCTAACTCGTCATTCTCCCGCACAGTGATGCTGTACACGGGGGTGATGCACTCCCTTCGCCGCCATCTTCCAAGAGACCTGTATCCATTCATTTGTTCAGGGGCACCTCATTTGGTTCTTTAGCTTAGCCATTAGGAATGCAGCTTCTATAAACATTGATTTGGCTATGTCACTATAGTGTGCTGATTTTAGGATGACAAAGCACAACTTGTTCAATTCCTCTGGCAGCAGTTTTTGTCCGAAGTTCAAGCACAAAACCTTGCCTAGTTGCACAAAATATATGGAAAATATATCCTAGCTATATGCTCAGGATGAAGAGAATATAGATTTTAGCACTGGAATTAATTTTCCTACACATATGGAAATAGTTAAAAGCTTCTGTGCTAAAAGAGTAGTAGTGGTTTGCACTAAGTTGGAATTGTGAGTGATCCCATTTTATTTCCAGGCTATTTCAGTATTCTTTATATATTTCAAATTATTAAAAGTAAATGACTCGCGCCTTCCTTCATCCTCCTCCTTTTCTTCTTACTCCCTTACTTCTCCTCTTGGTAATTTTCCTCCTTCCTCTCCCTAACCCCATTTTTCCCCCTCTAAGCACAAAGATAAGACCCCTTTCATTTTTTCATCCTATTTTGCTTTGGTATTTTGTGTTAATGCAGGTGGTGAAATGATTAAACTATGAGATCAGTACCCAATCAATGGATTAATCCATTTGACAGAAAGGACGCAGTGGGTATTCTCTTCGGGTTTATATTTTGTCCCTGGTTCCTCATGCTCTCTCTTTTCTTCCCAGTGCCTATGGGCTACACAGCTCTCCTCCACCATACTCTTCCACCAAGTTTTTCTGGTTCATCTGGTGCCCAGTGCCAGGTGATTCTGAATTTAATTTCTGAAACCATAAATGAAACTTTTCATCCTCTAAATTGCTCTTATCAGTTATTTTGTTCACAGGGACAAAAAGCTCACTAACAAAGTTGTCCTCACCACCTCTTTTTATTTATTTATTTTAATATTACTAAAATTTTACAAATTCAAGAAAATAACTCTATAGTTTCTTAGTGTTTACTAATTTTTATAGTCTAATTAGATATGCAATGAATTAAATAGCAGGTTTTAAGTTCAAAAAGGGCTTTTGTTTCTGGACACAAGTGGTTAATATTCTGGTACTTTTATCATTTTTTATTTTGCTGTTATAGGAATAATTTTCATTCCACATAACTTAATTAATTTGGAAAACTGTAATTAAATTCCATAAAAATCATAAATATAGGAATAAAAATAGGTTAAAAATACAAACTCCATGATGAGATAATATCGCTATTGTTTATTCAAGTTCATGTGACAACTTCAAGAATTATCTTACTATTGTTTTTCTTTTTGGCAAGTGATACAATTTTTAAAGAAAATTTTGCTTAAGAGGTCAAAATAATATTTACTGAAATAATAAATTAAAAAGATGAAAGATAGGCATCTCAATTTTGTTATTAAAGTAAGAAACAGGTATGCATTGCTTCTCTAATTATCTACTCATATAGAATTATCTATATGCTTACAATTAATATAGTTTTCTGTATAAATATATATAAGAAAGTTAAATTATTTAAAAAGAAAATAACTTTTGAATGTCATCACTGCTATTATACTGCTTCTGTTACATTGCTTATCAAATTCTTATTTCTCTTTTATTTACCTAATAACACAAAATTGTTTTCAATTTTATCTTCTAGTAAATGTTGTATGTTAAGGGTAGGGAAGTGACTCACATCATATATATATCATAGGAATTCAAAAAATTCTCTAAACCACAGAACATGTTTTTGTATGGAGATGTATGTTAGGACAAGTTAAACAAAGATCCTTTTAAGAGGATAAACTAGATGGGATCAGTGAGGAATTAGCATTAATTAGCATTAAGATGAAGACACACTACTTCATGATACAAAGTTAGCAAAATGTTAGTGTCATTTAAGAGAAGAAGTCAAATTGATATTGAGAAACCAGTCATTTTACAGAAGGACAGAGCTACAATTCAAGATCAAAAGTAAGTAACAACTTCGGTTAATTTCTCATATACTCCAGACCAAATGAAATTCACCTGCGATAGGCAGGAGCTGAAAAGGTGGTCCTAGATCTTCTTTTATGGTGTCATTATTATTCTAAGATACTGTGCCAAGACTTGAGACAGGTCCATTTCTTTGCATAGGAGTCTTTTAAATAATTGAAAAAAGTTGAATGAGAGTTACTATCTCTACACTTCAGCTTTTTGCCACCACTTAGGAAAATAGTAGTATGAAAAATGTATACACTCATTCATAATTTGGAAAGACTGTTGCAATATGTGTATTTGAGTGTATTTCCACACTCTCCAGGTGTTTTATTTTTGTGGGTTTTTTTTCTTCAGATAATACTTTTACTAATTTATATTTAATAAAATATGTTACTATAAATTACTAGTATCATCTTCTTTAAAAAATGTTTTTGGTATTAACACATGCACTGTTTTATTAATATTACAAACACTCCAAAATATAAAATATTCTGATATTCCTATTGGTTTTGTAAAATTGTATTTACTTAAGGGTAATTAATGTATTTACTACTTTTTATTATTGATAAATAACTAAAAACTTTCCATTTATTTTCTTTTGATTTTTCAAAGGATTTCTTGATTTTATTTATTGTTTGCACATTTTTGGTATCATTTTGTTATGCATCGTTCTCTATTCTTGTATTATGTGCTCTAAACTCTTGTTCTTTATAGAGAGAAATGCTATTTATGTTTCTATATTAATGCTCGAAAGTTTAATAATTAACATTCTATTGTATAATAACCCAAGATATACATGTGTATAATATATATATATATATATATATATATATAGATAGATAGATAGATAGATAGATAGATAGATAGATATAGATACAGATATGAGATAATAATTTTCATTTTTTCCCAATATTAAAGTTCTTCAAGTATATCTACTATTAAAATTCACTTGTTTCTAATTTGGTTACCATGTCAAAAATAAAGATAACAGTATGCTATTACAAGAAATTTTGTTTAGGTTTTAGAGCTAGATTGCTTCAGTTGGAACTCTGCAAATATCTTTCCCCTTGATATTATCATCTCAGTAGACATCTTCTCATTTCACTTTCTCTTTTATCTCTCTCTACTCTCAAATCCCTCTCAGTTGCTGCAGATAATTCGTTCTGAGTAATTACAACCTTTCTGCCTGTATGTTTTAAACATTTTTCCTGCCTATTGTGAGTTTTAAGGAGGGTCTAGCTGTGTAATTTATTTCAATTCCCTCATAACTCCTTGGTGTGTTGTCTTTCCATATTTGGTGAAATTAGTGAGATTCTGTGCAAAGCAAAATCCAGTAATGCATGCAATTGTTCCTGGAAAAGCTTCTCTTATGATTATCTTCCTCTTTTTTGCAACTCTATTGAATTTTCTTAAGGTTTTATAGAGAAATTTGAATTCATTTTATTTCTGTCATTTTTATTTTAGTATCCAGTTTAATTTTGAGGTCATTTTATAAATCCTAGTCTCAGTTTCCACCAAGCAAGGCTAATGATATCCACACCCTGCCCCCACAAATGCATATATATTTGCCTGAATACATCAGTTAATTAGAGAGGGATCATGAAGTGAAAATTGGTGGTATAAACCGAGGAAAACAGTTTGATTAAAAATAATAACACAATATTCTTATACAGTTAATCCTTTCTTAACTTACTATATTTTACATACTTTCTATTTCAATAAAATTTTGAGTGTAAAATTTGCTGAGAGAAGATATCACATTGATGTGAAATTAATATTTCTAGAAGGCTGGTGGGATAATTAAGTTAATGACTTATTTAATTTAAATAATATTATAAGTTAGTTAATAACCAAATGAGTAGTAAACTGTGTATATTGTGAGAATACTGAAAGGATTTTCACATGAGAGGGAACATTGCTTTTTAAGTGTAAACAAGGATTTTGCCAATCTCTAAAGACACAATTTTAATATCCAATAGATACTTTGAGGGTATTATCTACTAGATAAGAAAACACAAACTTCCATTGAGAACAAATGTCAATAGAGAAACAATTTACTAAAGGACTTGTCTCAGTGGACAAATGTCAGCAGAGGTACACACAGTAAATATTCTTATCTCAAAACACTCCAGCAGTTTTCTCACTGGATACAATAAAAGCATTTGGGTAAGAAAATGTATATTATATAGAATATCCTGCACAGAATAGAGCGTGCAGCATCTGACTGAGTTGCAGAAACTAATATTTGCTTTGGTTACAAGCATGACCTCACCAATGCCTGATTCTACACTGGTAACTCTCCTCATTTCATTCACTTCCTCTTCACAAAATTGTTGATATTTCTTAATCATCAGTGAGAACTCAAACTCTCATTCAGTAATTTACCTTACAAAGTATTATATATTTATCTCACTATCGGGAAGTAAAAATGCATTGTATTTATTCTACTCAACTGAATAAAATTTCAAGAGAAAGGACTTAAAACTTTAAGGAATGTAAAATTTATGATGTTAATAGAAATTTAGTATATAGACAGCTGTACATAAACTCTTCTTTATTTATGTCATAGATATGCAAGTCTGTGTAATGTGAACAAAATACTTCATATCATTTGGATTCATCATCTCAATTCTAATATTATGATCTGAATTAATCTCTAAATTCATACTTTATAAATACAATTTATAAAGTAATACGACAAAATGAAATAGAAACAGAAGCATCTAAAAATATTTAAAAGTACTCATAAGATTTTCAGAATAAATATCTGAGAAGATAAAAATACTAAAGGTTATAATTAAAAAATAATAAAGTTTTAATATTGACCAACATATGATCCATAGTGTAATTGCTAATATCAATTGCTAATAATTTGGTCAAGTTATAAATTGTATAATAAGTACAATAAATGTACCTAAGAAAACTAAAATATATGCTAAAATTTAATCTTATGATTTTAATGATCTTTGCTTAACATGCTTGTTTGTGCATTATGTAAATTATTATAGGTTGGATTAAATGTAATTTCAAATATCGTTTTGTTCCTTTTACACTTCTAACTCTCTCTGTTCCAAACGATCACAGTTAATGTGATTTTTAAAATTTTTTCAGAATATTTTGATTCACAAAGATATTTGTACTTGTTATAGATAGTTTCCATCATCCTGTTCTGTGTGTAGCTGCTTCTGCCCACCAATTTATCTGCAATTTTTTCTCACCTTTTTTAGGATGGGAAGAACTTTTTGTTAGCCATACAATTCCAGGTCCTCCATCAGTACTAGATATTGTCTGTTCAAACTAGTGCCTGCTTCATAAAAGCTCTGGAAAAGAGATGCTTCTTGATTCTCTTCTAATTGGTAACAAAGGGCCACAGTTACTTTAGTAAGAACAGTTCAAGAACCCCCAAATTCGACCATTTCACAACTAAAATCTCTCAAAAACTTGTCAGTTATTTCTTAATGATCAGATTGCTTAGTTGCAAACAAAATCCATGTTACTATTTTTTAAGGACAAATGGCTTTAGGTATTAGTGGGTATAAGATCCATAGGAGGACCTCAAGATGAAGCTTGACTAAAAAATACCCAGTAATAATGAAAGCAAAATGCCACTGTCACAGCAGTCAAGAAATGTGTGACCCCCCTCACCATAGATGTCCCCAAAGAACTAAGAGCTTTCACTATGGACTTGCCAGAAGGTATCACACAAACTCTTCCTTATTAATGTCATAGATGGGCAGTCTGAAGTACTGAACATAGCTTTACCAAGCCATGAAAGTATTTCCTCTTCTCCCAATGTGATTACTTTATTTTCTTAAAATTTTATAAATATTTTCACTGAAGTATAATATCCATAGAGAAGACTAATTTATAATATCACAGCTTGAATAATTATTACAAAATAAATATAAAAAAGTAAATACCACCTGAAGGACATAATATTATTATTTATTCTGAACCACCAATCTATTATTTTCATTACAAATGCATCCTTCTTTGTGATTTCCCTTTTATTTCAAAATGTATTGATACCTGAAGTGGAAGTTTATGGAGAAATTTTTTAAATTTTCAAGAACAAAGACATCCAGGAATAGCAAATAATCCATTGTAATTACCTTAGTAAATCCTAATGCAAAAGTTATATTTTTCATTTATAAATTGAAAACTCTTCAAAGACCATGCAGCATTGGAAAATTTTTAACAAAAAAAGTTTCTAATATTGTATAGAAAACAAAGGACATGAAAAAACATACATATACAAAGATGAAAGGTATTTTTCATGTTTATGTGCAATAATTTAAGAGAATTAATATAATAAAAAGTTTGCCTTTTAAAGCAAGATGAGAGGGTTAAAATGATATTTGTAATCAAATGGAATTTTTAATTTACCTTGTAAATGCTCC
This sequence comes from Marmota flaviventris, assembly GCF_047511675.1. Taxonomy (NCBI): domain Eukaryota; kingdom Metazoa; phylum Chordata; class Mammalia; order Rodentia; family Sciuridae; genus Marmota; species Marmota flaviventris. The sequence goes on along the minus strand of NC_092509.1, from coordinate 84,753,974 downwards.
CATTCTTAAAACTAACAGTTCCACAGTCTTGTATTTTTAAAACATAATTTGAAGATATTTAATCTCATGTATTAATACTCTTAAATAAAATAACCCTCTTTATTCTATTCTTACAAGTGCATTTAAGTACATTGACTATTTTTATAAAAGTTTTATAGTCATTCACACTAATCTTCCTTTATTTTTTTTTCTTAGCAGTGTTCCTTCCAAATTTGAATAATTTTCTTCTGAGAAAGAATTGAAATTCTAAGAATGGTGATGCCAGTCTCCATAATAAATGTAATGATGACTGTTAAAGATCTTCAGAATCAGCTTGAGGCCCTTGCCGTTTATCTCCCCTGGAATTCTTATCAAGAAAAACATTAACATACCAAGATAGTTTCACTGACAGCATGCAAATTCAAGGCACATTTAGGAAGTGAAGGTTTTAGCCTGATGATAGAATATAAACAAGTTTGAAGTATCATGAAGACATCCCTTCATATGCCATGGTTACACAGTGAAAACCTCCTGACTTCTGTCTTACTTAGGAGTTCACTATTTAAGATTTTGGACTGATTCCAGACAGTGAATCTATAAGAATAGCACTCTAATTAGTTGGGAGAGTTCCAGAATATACTGTCTTTCTTATATTTTTTTTTAGTTTCTTATTGGAAGAAAACTGAAAATCATATGAGAAATCATCTTCGTGGCCATATAAACACACTTTGAGTGGAAATATGTAACATAATCTTATAAACTTACAAACAGAAAGAAAATGGCATAGTTTGGATTATAAGTGTGTTCCAAAGCTCTATGTGGTCAAAGCTTCACCCCCAGTGTGGCACTACTTGTAGTTGGTGGAAATGCTAGTAGATGGGGTCTAGTGAGAAGTCCCCAGTTCATTGAGGATATGGCCCAAAGGTGATGCTAGGACCCTGGTGTCTTCCTTGTTCTTGCTTTTCCCATCTCAGCCATGAGGTGAGCAGTTTCCCTCCACCATGTGTTACTATCATGATCTGCTGCACTCTCATTAAATATTTAAAAGCAGTGGTTCTGACAAAACATGGATTGGAATCTTCAAAATTGTGAGCTGAATATATAAATAAATAAGTTTATTATCTAGGTATTGGCTATAGTAATGGAAATCTGATTTATCTGATTTTGAAATTTTTCTTAAGTTTTTTTTAATTTCTAGAGTTTAGAGCAATCTTTAACTTTGCTAAATATGTGTCTTCTCACATATAATATTTTTAAGGAATTAACTCTGACACATGTAATTCATTTGTACACTGTCTAATATATTTTTTTTTCATTTTTGCTCTTTTTATTTATATATGACAGTTGAATGCATTACAATTGTTATTACACAATAGAGCACAATTTTTCATATCTCTGGTTGTATACAAAGTATATTCACACCAATTCATGTCTTTATACATATATTTTGGATAAGAATAATTATCACATTTCAGCATCATTTATAACCCATGGCTCCTCCCTTCAAACTAAAAAGTCTCTTCTCAGCAAAAGAAACAATCTGTGAGGTGAATAGAGAGCCTACATCTTGGGAGCAAATCTTTACCCCTCACACATCAGATAGAGCACTAATCTCTAAGATGTATAAATAACTCAAAAAGCTAAACACCAAAAAGTCAAATAACCCAATCAATAAATGGGCCAAGTACCTGAACAGACACTTCTCAGAAAATGATATATAATCAATCAACAAATACATGAAAAATTGTTCATCATCACTAGCAACTAGAGAAATGCAAATCAAATCCACTCTAAGATTTCATCTCACTCCAGTCAGAATGGCAGCTATTATGAAGACAAACAACAATAAGTATTGGCGAGGATGTAGGGGAAAAGGCACATTCATACACTGCTGTTGGGACTGCAAATTGGTGCAGCCAATATGGAAAGCAGTATGGAGATTCCTTGAAAAATCAGAATCGAACCACCATTTGACCCAGTCTATACCCAAAGGACTTAAAAACAGCATACTACAGGGACACAACCACATCAATGTTTATAGCAGCACAATTCACAATAGCTAAACTGTGGAACCAACCTAGATGCTCTTCAATAGATGAATGGATAAAACAATGTGGCATATATACACAATGGAATATTTATCAGCAATAAAAGAGAATAAAATCATGCAGTTGCCCATAAATGGATGAAGTTAGAGAAGAGAATGCTAAGTGAAGTTAGCCAATCCCCCCAAAAACCAAATGTGAGTGTTGTCTTTGCTATAAGAGGCTGATTCTTAATGGGATAGGCAGAGGGAGCATGGGAGGAATAGACACTGTCTAATTTCTAGCAAAGAAGTCACTCAATTGATAGCAACAAAATAAAAACAACCCCATTAAAAAAAACCTGAGGGAAGGATCTGAATAGACATTTTTTCAAAGAAGACATAAAACTGGTCAATAGGCCTATGAAAAAATGCTGAATGTCATGAATCATTAGGGAATGCATTATGGAAAGCAGTATGGAGATTCCTTAGAAAATTAAAAATAGGACTACTCTCTGCTGAAAATATATCTGAAAGAACTGAGATCAGTGTTTTGGGGAGCTACTGTACTCCCACATTTATTTGTTATTCACAATAACCAAGTTAAGGAAACATCTTAAATGTTAATATGATGAATAGGTAAAGAAAATATAGATTATATATTCCATTATATTCAATATTTTCTGTCACATATATTATACGTAGATAACATTATATACATGTGCATATATATAATGTGCATATATTTCATATAAATAATAGAATCTTACTTAACCTTTAAAAAGTAGAAATTCATGCTATTTATGAAACCTGGATGAAATTACAAAACATTATGCTAAGTGTATCCTAACACGGATACACTAATATGCATGAGCTTACTTATACACGGAATGTAAAATAAATTGAATCCATAGAAAACAGAGAGTAGAAGCTGGTGTTCAGGGATGTGTGGGAGTGAGAGAAAAAAATGGAGATGTTGGTTAAACTGTACAAAATTGGAGTTATGTAAGATAAATAAGTCTAGGGATCTAATGAACTACATAACAGTGTATTTTATATTGTACTGGAGATTTGCTAAAAAAAAATGTGCTTTTGCTAAAAATATGTAAAGGTATGTGATGTATAAGTTAATTTCCTGGACCATATTATTTACTTATTTTATATGTATATCAAAATATTATGCATAGTTTACATGTGTACAATAAAAATAAAATAAAACAAGTGTTTAACTGCTGAACAAGTAAATAAATAGTAACTTAAAAAATGTAAATTAACTCTATGACACAGATTGTTAGGAACATTACTGGCTTGTGCAGGTTAATAATTGACATTTAATTATTACTGTGTGAGGTAAAATATGTCTGCTTCACATAACTGTTTCACATGATGTTTAAAACAATATTATGTTCCAGCTTGTGTTATATTCCTATTTAAGTCAGCATAGCATTTTACCCAGATTTTTACACCAAGACCTGTGATTTAAATTTGATTTTGTGACTTCAAATCAAACAACCTTCATCCATTAGTGCAAAATAACTGAAAATGCTTTTAGAACTGATTTTATTTCTGAACCAATATATTTTAAACCTGTGCATTCTCATCAAAGGTTAAGAAATCAATATTAGTGCTGAAACTGCATTATTTATTGTAATATTTTTACATTTATTGCAATCCTTTCTGTATTTAGCCATTTACCTCAACTTATTTACTTTTAAGATAACTCTAGTGTTCAGTAGCTTCAGACATACTGTGTCTTTGAAATAAAACTATAACAGTAAAAGCAGCAGCAACAGTAACATAATTTTAGCAATGAGAAAAAAGGAACACTTTATATTCAGTATTCATGAAAATGCAATTAAAAATATTTTTTAAATGGTGTTTTCTAATGTTGCACGGCATGGAGTATGGGTTCCTCATCTAGTCCTGTTACATTAGAATATCAACCTTTTTTTCTTTTCTTTTCTTTTTTTTTAAAGGCAATCCACACAGTAAAAATAATTTCCTCTTCAAAAATCTGCATGGCATAAGTAGTGTAAGTGGATTCCTGGGATTTCCTTTGAACTGTTCTGAATATGCCTGAGGTTCATTCGTCTTTCTAAGAGCAACTACAGTGCTGCATTGGAACGCAGAGACTCTAGTGGCTTACTTGAGGCAAAGTGCTGGTGTAAAGGGGCTTCTCTGCTTTCTAATGAAGTGAAAGAAACTTGCTTACAGTGAACAATATGTTCGTCATGAGCAAAAGAAAAGGAAAACATCTTTCTGAATTTTAGTTTTTTCGATATTGTTTGCATGTTTTGTTAATTATAACTTGGAAATATTGAAATAATATATTAGTTAAAACTGATGTGGGTGAAACATGTTTTATCTTATCTTATTCTTAAACAAGATTTATTGAGTCAACAGCATTAGGAGGAGTGAGGATATATGGGAAAGGGGAAGTACTGGGAATGAAATTGATCAAATTATGTTTTGTGCATGTACAGATATACCACAATGATCCCACTATTATGCATAATTATGATATACCAATAAAAACATAAAAAATTGAAGTAAGGGACAGACTAGAATATACATATTATTTTCTCAAAATGTAATTTAAAAAATAATTTTCAAATGGCTAAATGGCAGTAGTGTTAGGGAAAATTATGCAATCTTATTATTTTAAAATATGCAATATCATTATTTTATAATTAAGACTTGCTCCTTGAAACTGAACTCTTCCTTTTTTTTAAATTAAAGGAGGAAGAGCATTCTTTTTCAAAGAAAATATTCTTTCATTCTTCTTGCCTGTCTTTAAAGAATTTAACCTTAATTTGCCTTGATATACTTTTAGGAACAAAATATTAGTTTAAATCAAAATGATTTTCATCCTGGACCCACCAAGTGCCCATTGCTGCCCCATGGCTGCCCGTAGAGAGGAACACTGCACCTGGGCAGGGACCACACTGAGGTTCCATATTCAACTCCACTCAAATGGAGTGGCTCCACCCAAACTACCTCCATCTTGGGATATTGCAGCCACCGCCATAGCCCTTCTCAGATGGTAATCTCCACCATGGGACATCAGACAGGGCCAGGAGGCAGCTGGCCATTGCAGCACTGTGTGACACACTGTGGCATCATCAAAAAGGCTCCCGAATGCCGTGGAACAGCCCATCCTTCCAGCCCCATCTCTGAAAGCAGTTGCCTCCATCTAGGGACATCTCCACCACATCTTAGGTTGCCTCCACTGCTGCCTCTACCATCTTTAGTGGGGGAAGCTTCCACCTTTAGATACTGACTGGAGCCTGGAAGCCCAACATTAAGGTACCTACAGGCTTGACACTACTGCTGCCTCCAAGTAGGTACACAGCCGCTTCCATCTAGGGACAACAACCAGGACCTGGAAGACTGTTACCTAGGTCTCTGTGGATCCAGTTGCCCCAGAAGTATCTCTCCTAGGTGTGCTAACAGACACCATCCTGTTGCAAAGGCAACAGGGAGCCTTGCATGGGGTCACCTCACTCTTTTTATTCCTACTAACAGCTAATTTCTTTTGATTACCCTTTCACTAGTTCTATAATATAATACCTCTACATTCTCACATTCTACCTCATAAACATCACAGCCTACCGCCCCCCCACACACACACCATTAGAAAATGCAAACCTACTGGCTATATGGTAGAAGATAACTGAATTCATCATGTCTGTTTATAGCGACAAAACTGTAAATGTCAAAATAGAAAATCATGGATTTATGGCTGCATATTGATTGCATTTCATGCTGTAAATATCAATATTGCCCTTAAAGATAAGGTATTGGTAACCTGCAGAGACACTATAAAATTATAGGGTTGAAACTGCAATACCTCAGAGCTGCATTGCAAGACAAGAAGACACATAGGCAATAAGAAAAAAATAAATAAAAGTGGGGGAGGGGAGGAAAGGTCCTCAAACAAACCAAGATACTACACCAGGAGAACTCATTGACAGCGCAATACATGAAATGTCAGAGAATGAGTTTAAAATGTACATAATAAAAATAATCTCTGTGAATTAAAGAATTACCTAAGAAAGCAAACACAAGCAAAAATTGATCACTCCAAAAAAGATATAAGAGAGCAAATACAGGTAGCAAAAATTACTTCAAGAAAGAGATAGAGATTCTGAAAAAAAAAGAGCCAGAAATCCTTGAAATGATGGAAACCAACTAACCAACAAACAAAAAAACAAATTAAAAATCTCAATAGAAAGCATCATCAACAGACTAGATCACTTGGAAGACAGAACCTCAGACAATGAAGACAAAATATATAATCTTAAAAATAAAGTTGACCACAGAGTGAAGTTGTTAAGAAACCATGAACTGAACGTCCAAGAATTATGGGATAGCATTAAAAGACCAAATCTAAGATTTATTTGGACATAGGAAGGCACAGAGATTCAAATCAAAGGAATGTGCAATCTCTTCAATGAAATAATATAAACAAATTTACCAAAAATTAAGAATGAAGTGGAAAATCTAGTACAAAAGGCTTACAGGATGCTGATTGTAAGCCTTTTAAACAAAATTAAAACATATCTACTCCAAGATACATTATAGTGAAAATGCCTGGCATACAGAATAAGGATATAATTTTAAGGGCCTCAAAAGAGAGGAATCAGATTACATAGAAGGGAAGACCAATTCAGATCTCAGCAGATTTTTCAACCCAGACCCTCAAAGCCAAGAGATCAGGGGACAACATATACCAAGCTCTGATGCCAACCAAGAATCTTATATCCAGAAAAATTAAGCTTCAGATTTGATGACAAAATAAAAACTTTCCATGATAAACAAAAGCTAAAAGAATTTACAGCAAGAAGGTCTGCACTACAGAACATTCTTAGCAAAATATTTCATGAGAAGAAAATGAAAAATAACAATGAAAATCTGCAAAGGAAGAAAGTACTCCAAAGGAAAGGCCAATCAAAGGAGAAACCAAGTTAAAAAACATAGATTAAAAGACACAGACTGGCGGATTGGATTTTTAAAAAAGACTCAACAATATGCTGCCTTCAAGAGACACATCTCACAGGAAGACATCCACAGATTGAAGGTAAAAGGATGGGAAAAACATATCACTCATATAGACCACATAAACAAGCAGGGGTTTTCATCCTCATATCAGATAAAGTGGACTTCAAACCAAAGCTAGTGAAAAGGGATTAAAAAAAAGGTAATTTCATATATTTAAGGGAATCATACATTCATAAGACATAACAATCATGAATATCTATGCCCCAAATAATTGGGCATCTATGTGTTTCAAACCACACTTCTCAACTTCAAGAATCAAATAGACCATAACAAAATATTACTGGGTAATTTATACAAAGAAACTAAAAAACTCAATAAAACAATCAATAACTTACACTTAACACAAATATATCGAATACTGAATCCATCAACAAGTGAAAAGACTTTTTTTCTTAGCAGCACATAGATCCTTCTCCAAAATAGACCATATGTTATTCCACAAAGCAAGTCTTAGCAAATACAAGAAAAATAGAGATACTACCCTCTATTCTACCTGATCATAATGGAATGAAATTAGAAATAAATGATAAAATAAAAAGCAGAAGCTACTCCTGGAGACTAAATAATATGCTATTGAATGATACATGGATAACAGAAGATATCATGGAGGAAATTAAAAAAATTCTTAAAGGTAAATGAGAACTCAGATACAATGTATAGAAATCTTTGGGACACTATGAAGACATTACTAAGAGGAAAGTTCATTTCATTACGCTCATACATTAAAAGAAAAAAAAAGTCAAGAAATAAACAAAACCTGGTATTATATCTCAAAGTCCTAGAAAAGAGAAACAAACCACATCCAAAGAAGCAAAAGATAGGAAATAATTAAAATTAGAGCTGAAATCAATGAAATTGGAACAAAAGAAACAATATAAAAAATTGACAAAAGTAAAAGCTGGTTCTTTTAAAAATAAATAAAATTGAGAAACCCTTAGCCACCCCAAGGAAAAGGAGGACAGAGAAAACTGAAATTACTAAAATTTGTGATGAAAAAGGAAATATCATGACAGACACTGTTGAAATACAAAAGATAATTAGAAACTATTTTGAAAATTTATACTCAAGTAAAATAGAAAATTCCAAAGACACCAACAAATTTTTAGAGGCATATTACCTATCCAAACTGAACCAGGAGGACATACACAACTTAAACAGATCAATTTCAACCAAAGGAATAGAAGACACTATCAAAGCCTACCAACCAAGAAAAGCTCAGGACCTGATGGATTCTCAGCCAAGTTCTACAAGACTTACAAAGAGGAATTAATACTAATACTCCTCAAATTATTCCATAAAATAAAAAAGGAGGGAACCCTTCCAAACTCATTCTATGAGGCTAGTATCACCCTGATACCAAAACCAGACAAAGGTACATCAAGAAAAGAAATGTCGCTAATGAACATAGATGCAAAAACTATCAACAAAATTTTGGCAAATTGCACATAAAAATATATTTAAAAAAATAGTGCACCATGATCATGTGGGATTCATTCCAAGGATGCAAGGTTGGTTCAACATACGGAAATCAATAAACGTAATCCATCACATCAATAGTCTTAAAATAAGAATCATGTTATTATATCAATTCATGCAGGAAAAGCATTTGAAAATATACAATACCCTTTCATGTTCAAACCACTAGTAGGGATACCTCAACATTGTAAAAGTTCTCTATGCTAAATCCAATGCCAACATTATCCTAAATGGAGAGAAATTGGAAGCATTCCGTCTAAAACAGGGAAAAAGACAGGAATGCCCTCTTTCAACACTTTTCTTCAACATAGTTCTTGAAACTCTACACAGAGCAATTAGATAAAAAAATTAAGGAGATCAGGGTAGGAAAAGGGAACTTGAACTATCATTAGTTGTCAACAACATGATCAAATACATAGAATATCCAAAAAATTCAAGCAGAAAGCTTCTAGGATTAATAAATGAATTCAGCAAAGTACCAAATTTAAAATCAATGACCATAAATCAAATGCATTACTATACATTAGTAATGAATCCTCTGAAAGAGAATTTAGTAAAACTACTAAAGTGCTATATAGATTCAATGAAGTTCCAATTAAAATCCCAAAGTCCTTCCTTTTACAAATAGAAAAGGCAATCATAAAATTCATTTGGAAACATAAGAACCCAGAAAGCCAAAGAAATCCTTAGCAAGAGTGAAGTAGGGGGCTTCACAATACCAGACCTTAAACTATACTACAGAACAATAGTAACAAAAACATCATGATATCGGCACCAAAATAGACACATAGACCAATGGTACAGAATAGAAGGTACAGAGACAAACCCACATAAACACAATTATCTCATACTAGACAAAGGAGCCAAAGACATACATTGGAAAAAGAGATAGCATCTTCAAGAAATTGTGCTGAGAAAACTGGAAATCCATATGCAGCAAAATGAAACTAAACCCCTATCTCTCACCATGCACAAAACTCAAAGTGGATCAAGGACCTACACCTAATAGAAGAAAAAGTAGGCCTAAATCTTCATAATGTCATACTAGGCCCATACTTCTTTAATTAGACTCCTAAAGCACAAGAAATAAAATCAAGAATCAATAAATGGGATGGATTCAAATGAAAAAGCTTCTTCTCAAAAAAAGAAACAGTGAGGTGAAGACAGAGCCTACATTTTGGGAGTAAATTTTTGCCACATGCACATCAGATAGAGCACTAATCTTCAGGATATATAAGAACTCAAAAAACTTAATACCAAAAAAACAGATAACCCAATCAATAAATGGACTAAGGAATTGAACAGACACTTCTCAGAAAATGAAATATAATCAATCAACAAATATGTGAAAAAAATGTTCAACTTCTCTAGTAATTAGAGAAATGCAAATAAAAACTAAGATTTCATCTCAGTGTAGTCAGAATGGCAGTTATCAAGAATACAAACAACATAAGTGTTGGCGAGGATATGGGGTAAAAGGCACACTCACACATTGTTTGTGGGACTGCGAATTATTGCAGTATGGAGATTCCTTAGAAAACTGGGAATGGAACCACCATTTGACCCAGCTATTAAAAACAGCATATTACAGGGACACGGCACATGAATGTTTATAATAGCAGCACAATTCACAGTAGTTAAATTGTGGAACCAACCTTGATACCCTTCAGTAGATAAATGGATAAAGAAAATGTGGTATATATACACAATGGAATATTACTCAACATTAAAAGGGAATAAAATCATGGCATTTGCAGGTAAATGGATGGAGCTGGAGAAATATTATGCTAAGGGAAATAAGACAATCTCAAAAAACCAGGGGCCTTATGTTTTCTGTGATAAGTTGATGCTAATCCATATGGGGAGGCATGTGGTAAATGGAGGAAGTTTGCATGGGGCAAAGGGGAGGGGGGGAGGGGCAAAGGGGTGGGAAAGATAGTGGAATGAGATGGATATCATTACCCTCGGTACATGTATGATTGCACGAATGGTGTGGCTCTACTTCATGCACAACCAGAGAAGTGACAAATTCTGCTCCATTTGTGTACAATGAATAGAAGAGTTTTCTACTGTCATGAATAACTGATTAGAACTAATAAATAAATTTTAAAAATGATATTGATTCATAAAAGTATCTTTGAGTCCTAAAAGAAATATTGAAGGTCATATGGTCCCACTCACTTCCTAGTTCATGGTTAATGTTTCCAGAGACATTGCTTAACAACTATTTTATGACTTTTATAATGCACCTTTTTTACATCACAGCATATTTACATTCTTTAGTGTTTCTTTTTAGAAAACATAATTAAGTTGTAAAATAGTGCAAGAAGGTATAGCAATGCTAATACTCTGCCCCAATCCTATAATTTACCAACACTTTTGTGAAAATATTTTTTTTTTCATTTTCACTATGAATAAAAACAAATGTTTCTTTTATTTTAAATACTCAAAACATAGTTTATAATCTGTCAGAAGAAACCCTGTTCAGGAGTCTTGCAGTAAGTGATGTGCCTGTGTATATGCAGGACCGGAGAATTTGTACTTTATTAGGTTGGGGAATTAGTATATGGGAAAGACATATATTCATCCCACAAATAAATGACTTTAAGGAACTCTAAATTATTATTATTATTATTATTATTATTATTATTATTATTATTATTTTGGTGGTACCAGAGATTGAACCCAGGGTCTTGTGCAAGCACTCTACCAACTGAGCTATATCTGGAGCCCCCAGTAACTCTGACATTTAAAGCATTCACTAGATTAAAGGGTAAAAAAAAATAAAATATATGTTTGTAAATCCTAGGAGTAAATTTGTTCTCAGTAGCATTTAGAAATACCCTTAAAAGTAAAAATACATGAAAAATGCTACATGAAAATTCAGTGCAAAGAGCCACATGATTTGAACAAATCCTTTATAATGTAGAAAAAGGATTTGTGGACTGAATCAGTAAAAAACACATCATGCACCTAATATACACAAGGATCTCAATACAATTATCTTTCAAAGTCTGCTCAATAAACTTACTAAATATGGATCGCTTCTCAGAAACTGGAAGGTTAATAGCTGCCTAGGCAACGACAACTAGGAACAGCACAGGCATAATTCTGAATTTCATGAGGTAATCTAGGGAGGCTCCAAAGTGGAAATTAATTTCTAACAGTAGTCAGGATTAAGGTATGTATAGAGAGAATGGGAGCATACTATTTTATTTAATGTTGTAGTAATTTGCCAGTAATCATCTAAACCCTTACTATTTAATCATAATAGTACAGAATTATTGAGCAAAACCTGTTCTAAAATCTGCTATACTAAAATTTTGGTAGAAGCTGAGACTGACCAGAGGTGAGGGAGAGTCCAAGACTGAGACTCCAGAGTCCCAGAGTTAGTCATCTTCACATACCTAGTTCAATCAGAGAACGTTGCCATTAACTATTTGCTGCCTTACTGCACCTGTACTCATTTTACTAAGTAAAGGGAGACAGATATGGACACAAATAAGTTGAATAAGATGTTATACAGGTAGAATGTTCATATTATAGTGAAGTCACAAAGGACATATTAATTATTTATGAAGGATTGTTTGATGGGTAAGTAGTTTCTAGCCAGTGAATAAAGTCATTTCAGAAATTAAGCAAAAAATCAAAAAAGCACCTAAATTATGAAATAATGGTACCCTGCTGAGCTACAAATATGTTGGCAAGAGTAGGAGTTCAGGTGAAGAAAGAAAAACCTTGGTTACCTTGAGCATCCAGATCATGAGTTTCCTGAATGATTTCCTAAGAAGTTTGAGCTTTATCCTGTGAAATTTGTGATCTATTGAAGAGTTTTTAGCAATGAGTAATATCACAAATCTTGCATTTTAACAGTGATCATTCTTGTAACAATGGAAGAGGAAAATGGAGAGATGCAATTCAGAAGATAGAATTAGCTTTGGAGACTATGACATCCAGTGGTGAAGATATGAAGAGGTAAGTCTGAATTAAGGCTTTAACTGAAGGTCTAAAGCAGAACAAATGAACTAGGCTAAAAAAAAACCACAAATTTTGAAATTTGTATGAATAGAGGTAAAAACAAAGTTAAAAAATATTTCCCAGGCTGGGCGCAGAGACATAGGACTGTGATCCCAGTGGCTCGACAGGAGGATCACAAGTTCGAAGCCAGCCTCAGCAAAAGCGAGGCTCTAAGCAATTCAGTGAGCCCCTGTCTCCGAATAAAATACAAAATAGGGCCAGAGATGTTGCTCAGTGATGGAGCACCCCTGAGTTCAATCACCAGTACTCCTGCAAAAAAAAAAAAAAAGAGATCTCACAGATGTATCTTTGAGTGATTGAATAGGGTAAACTATTTAATTAGGAAACAAGATAGAGGAACAATACATAAATACCTATGGATTTTGTAGTGTCATTGTCAAATAAGCAGTATGACACAGCAAACAAAACTGTTGAGATACTAAGGCTGAAAGAAATAATCTTTAAAATCATCTATAAGGTGACATTGAAAAGATGGAGAGAGAATGTTCAAAGTTGGGAGGATGTTGCAGCAGAAAAGGATGAAAAAAAATACTGAGGAACAACATGGGGTGCAGCAATACATAACAAGAAAGCAAAGAAAGAATAGCTAGTGGATGAAGCTGAAAATTAATGATAAGAGATAAGGAAATAAGTCAGAAAATTTCATGAAGCTAAGCCTGATTATCACTATGGGAGGATGAATTTATAATCTCTCCATAATAATCTTATAATCTGTTGACCAAACCGTAGGTACTGATGAAGAAGTCCTTTGAAAAGTAAATGTTAAATAAAATACTTGAGAATGTTAATTTTTAGGGTTGAATTCAATAATATGTCATTGATTTGCTAAAGCCTTCTTGGATTAAATGGAAGGCTTTCACCATCATTAAAGTGAGATGGAACTAGAAGAGACCCCAGCACACAGATATCTAATTAGTCATTTCATTAAGTAACATTATTATCAATTGCTAACATTTGAAACAATAGGGTGATTATTATGAATAAACAGCAAGGTATATTATACAGCCAGGTTGTATAGAACTCCCAGGAGCTGAAAAGTCAATATAAGGTATTTCAGTCGGCTGTTTCATCACTGTGACACAACCCAACAAGAAAACTTAGAGAAGGAAAAGTTTATTTGGGGCTCACGTTTTTAGAGGTGCTGGTCCATAAATGGCTAACTCCATTGCTCTAGGCCCAAACAGAGGAAGCACATCATGGGGGAAGGGCCTATGAGAGCAAAGCTGCTCAAATTATAAGGGGGGGGGGAGTGGGAGGGGGGCGAGGGTGTGGGGGGCGGTGGAGGGTATTGAAGAAACAATAACCCTTCCAGGTTGTACTAGTGATCCACTTCCTCCATCCAAGCCTTACCTGCCTGTATGGTTACCACCCACTCAGTTCATTCAAAATAGGATAGGCTGATTAGATTAGAGCTCTTACAATTTAATCACTTCAGTTCTGAGAACCCCTGCATGATCACAGGAGCATTGCAGGGAATCTCACATATAAACCTAAACATCCATTGAACTAAATGAGACAAAATCCAGGAGTGAATACCATGATTGTCTCATGGCTCAGTGTAACTGAGTGGTTAGAAGCCTGGTATTAGTGGGAGGAATAATGAATATGAGCTTATAGAGTAGATATGTGGAATTGATACTGCATTTTGAATTATCTTGGTGATGAAATAAAGAAGAAAGATGAAGAGTACCTAGAGGCAAATGCAAAACTAAGTTATATTTTTAGAGAAATCTGCTAGGCATCAGTGACCTGAACAGACTAAGATAATGGAAAATAAGAAAGTACAGAGCAAAAAATTCAAAGTAAGGTAAAAATCTGGCTGCAAAGTGATAGTTATGTCTCCTTAAATGTTTTCTACTTAAAAATAAGCCACGACTTGTACAAAAGGTGAAGTAAGGGAAAATCTTCATCAGTGATTAGAACTAGATACATTTTGCATAATATACATCAAACAAACAAAATGATACCAAGGCTGACTCACAAATAGCTTTTATGAGATAGAGCAGGGTCCCAGAAAAGAAGTTGGGAAACACTCCCAATAATTCCATTATGCTTTGGGATTCATAGGTGGGGAGCCTGTGAACAGCCAACCAACAGGCAGGTGAAATGGAAACAATAATCCAATTTTGTGATACTGTAGAGCAGTAGTAATCAATTGTCTTGCCTGTACTAGTGTGCTGGGAGCCATTAGCCAAGTAGGTATGACAATTTCCTTGCCAGCGTACCCCATGTTGCTGACATTTTGCAGCGACATTGAATGTAGGTGACCTTGCTCAAGGACCAAGGCAGATTAGGGTGTTCCCGGTTTTAAGATAATCGTGTTTAGGGCGTTCCCAGTTTAGGTTCCAGGTTTAAGGTTTAAGATTATTCCTGCTGGGAATAGGGCGTATCCTGCTGCCTGAGTTCCCCTTGAGTTCTCACGGGATTCAGACAGTATATTTTGGGAGACAGAAGCCCAGTGGGTGTGAATTTGGGCAGAGAACGTGGATTTGGGCAGAGAACGTGGATTTCCCCAGAACGTGATTGTAGACGGCTGGTGTGAGTTCGGGAATAAAGACTTGCTGTTTGAATCTACAAGCTGTGTGGTGGCTCGTGATTGTGTGCCCAGCCAGACTGCGGCATTTGTGCCCAGCCAGACTGTGGCATTTGGCGTCCCGTGCGGGGAACTTCTGAAGCTTGGAGGTAAGTGAAATTGCTCGCCCTTGAGGAAGAGAGAAAGAATGGGTGACCAATTCAAAAAACAATGTGTTATTGTTTTGATTTATCTTGTTTTTGTTTCAAGCTGCCTATCCCTAGAAATTTCTCAGGCAAACTGGAAAAAATGGTTGACTAAAGGTTTGAAGTTTGTCGGCCCTGAGGAAGAGAAAATTGATACAATGATTTTTTATTCCGTTTTTGTTTCATTCAGTTTCGGCTTTGTTTTGTGCTATCTTATTGGGTCGCGTTATCTTTATAGTAGATTAGAAATTAGTAAAAAACAAACCGAAAAGATGTTAAGTAAATTGTTAGAGGTTCAGACCATGGAGAAAGACATTTTAGATCAAGCAAAAGAGAAGGTCTCTCGAGCTAGTCAGACAGAGGAAGAAAATGTAAAGGAAAAGGGGTTGTTAGGAAAAAGGCCACAACAGGAGGCTGTTACTAACTCCGTTTTATCACAAGAGGGCGTAATTCAACCAACAGCCCCACCGATGGAGACAGCTGAGTGGCCCTCAAACCCCGTAGTTGATAAATGGGATCCTGAGACAGGACCTCAAAGATTAGCATGCCCTGTACTTGAACAGGCAGGAGGGCAGCAAATTCACCGTGCATTAGATTTTAAAACAGTGAAGCAGTTAAAGGAGGCTGTAACAACCTATGGTCCCCAAGCTCCCTTCACGGTAAGCATGGTTGAGTCCATTACTAACTTGGACATGACACCAGCAGATTGGGCTAGCATGTGTAAATCTGTACTAAATGGAGGACAATATTTGTTATGGAAGGTTGCCAATGAGGAATTTTGCACGGAGACAGCTAGGCGAAATGCAGCAGCCGGTTACCCTCAAAGAAATCTAGATATGTTGTTAGGAAAAGGACCTTATGAGGGTCAACGGCAACAAATTGAATATGATCCTGCTATATATGCACAAATTGCTGCAGGCGCAGTTAGGGCATGGAAGACTTTACAAGGACATGGAGATTTACAAGGTCAGCTATCTAAGGTAATACAGAGAGCTAATGAACCTTACGCTGACTTTGTAGATAGGCTAATTCAAACGGCTGCCAAAATTTTGGGGGATACAGAACAAGCAATGCCATTAATAAAACAACTGGCTTATGACCAAGCAAATCGTTGCTGCAGAGAGGTTATTAGACCATGGAGACATGAAGATTTAAACACATATATTAAATTATGTAGAGATATTAATGAACAAGGGCAAGTCTTGGCAGCTGCAGTACAACAGGCTTTAGATGCCAGGCCAAAAACATGCTATGATTGTGAACAAACAGGACATTTTAAAAGGAATTGCCCCATAGGAGGAGGGTTTAACAAAAGTAGGTATCAAAGGAATAGAATACCGGGTATTTGCCCACGATGCCGTAGAGGGAGACATTGGGCTAATGAATGCCGTTCTCAAACCACCATAGAAGGTACTCCCTTATCAAAAAATGGACAAAGACCAGGTATTTATCCAAGATATCGTGGAGAAAGGCATCAGGCTCCATTGCCAAAAAACGGACAGGGGGGCCCAATGCTCCGGGGCCCACAACCACAAATATACGGGGCAGTGGAGGAACCCAGCAACACCATCAGGCTAGTGCCCAGGACACATTGTCCATTAAATCCCTCATCAGACAAACCCGAGGGAGCGCAGGGTTGGACATCTGCGCCTCTGCCAGAGCAGTATTAACTCCAGAGATGGGAGTTCAAATCATTCCCACAGGAGTAAAAGGACCTCTTCCCCAAGGAACAGTAGGCTTATTATTGGGACGTAGTTCATCTACATTAAAAGGACTTATGATAAGTCCTGGGGTAATTGATCCCGATTATGTAGGTGAAATAAAAATTATAGCTAGTTCTCCAAGAGGTATATCAGTAATTTCACCTGGAGATAGAATAGCACAGTTGTTAATAATACCCAGCCTACATAATAAATTTCCTAGTCATAGTGTAGAAAGAGGTTCCAGGGGATTAGGCTCCACAGGTGTAGATTGGGCTATGTTGTCTTTAAATTTAGATTCTCGCCCAATGCTAAAACTAAATATTCAAGGTCATGAGTTTAATGGACTACTGGACACAGGAGCTGACCTTAGCATCATATCTCGTCAAGAATGGCCAAAACATTGGCCATTACAACAAGCCACTCAAACGCTTCGAGGCCTAGGAGTGGCGACTAATCCCCATAGAAGTTCTATGATATTAGATTGGAAGGATCCTGAAGGATGTGAAGGAACTATACAGCCATATGTATTGGATCATCTTCCTATAAATTTATGGGGACGAGATGTCCTAGATCAATTAGGTTTGACGTTAACAAATAACATCAATCCTAATGCGCCCACTACTAGGGCTAGACAAGGCTTTAGGAAAGAAAAAAGATTAGGAAAACAAGGGCAAGATATAGCAGCACCAATACAAATAGATCAAGGAACAGACAGACATGGGTTGGATTTTCAGAAAGGGCCACTGAGACAATCAAAATTACTTGGAAATCAGAAAGACCAGTGTGGGTTCCTCAGTGGCCCCTGACTAAAGAAAAGATACAAGTAGCCCATGATCTGGTCAGACAACAATTAGCGGAAGGACATATACAACCTTCCATATCTCCCCATAATACTCCCATTTTTGTCATCAAAAAGAAGTCTGGTAAATGGAGATTATTGCAAGATTTAAGAGCCATTAATAATGAGATGGTTATTATGGGACCTGCTCAATCAGGGATTCCTCAATTGTCTGCTTTGCCAAAAACTTGGCATGTTTTAGCTATAGATATTAAAGATTGTTTTTTTTCAATTCCAATTCATCCCAAGGATAGTCCACATTTTGCATTTACTATCCCTGCATTAAATCATGAAGGTCCTGATCAGAGATATGAATGGAAAGTACTCCCTCAAGGGATGGCTAACAGTCCAACTATGTGTCAAATATATGTTAACAAAGCAATCCAGCCACTTAGAAATCAAAATCCTGAACTACAAATATTTCACTATATGGATGATGTATTATTGGCACATAAAGATAAAAACATATTGCTGGAATGTTATGCCACACTTACAAACTTATTAAAAAATTATAATCTAGAGATAGCAATAGATAAACTACAATTAAATTTTCCAATTAATTATTTAGGAGTTCTATTATCCTCAACCATGGTCCGTCCACCAAAAATTCAAATACGAGTAGATCAACTCAAATCACTTAACGACTTTCAAAAGTTATTGGGAGACATAAATTGGATAAGGCCTTATCTAGGTATACCAACAGGAGAGTTGGGACCTTTATTTGATATTCTAAAAGGTCCATCAGATCCAAATTCACCCCGCATGTTAACTCCTAAAGCAAGAAAGGCATTAAAAATTATTGAAACATATATGGAAAATATGCATTTGGATAGACTTGATATAAGTTTGCCTTTATTATTTATTATACTACCAACAAAAAATATTCCTACAGGAGTATTTTGGCAAGAAGGTCCATTATTATGGATACATTTATCTTATTCTCCTAACACTATTCTTACTAGGTATCCTGAGGCTGTAGGACAATTAATACTCAAAGGAATAAAAGCAGCAAAGGGAGTGTTTGGAATTTCTCCCAATAAAATTATTACTCCATATACTATGAATCAAATTGATGAGTTAGCTAATGAGTTAAATATTTGGGCAATAATCATGTGTAAATCTAATGTTTCATTTGATAATCATTTACCATCTAATCCTTTGTTGTCTTTTTGGTCTAAGCATCCTGTAGTTTTTCCTAAAATGACAAGAAAAACACCTATCATGAATGCTCCAAATATTTTCACTGATGGGTCAAATAATGGTACAGCAGCAGTAGTTACCCCTGATCAAACTTTTACATTTTTAGTACCCAAACAATCAGCTCAAAAGGTAGAGCTTAATGCAGTTTTACAAGCTTTTTTGATGTTTAAAGATTCTGTATTTAATTTATTTTCTGATAGTCAGTATGTAGTTAATGCTATAGTATCTCTTGAAGATGCTGGTAGGATTTCCCCTTCTTCTACTGTTTTCTCTTTGTTTTCCACTATACAAAGTCTAATCTGGGACAGAAAAGATCCATTCTTCATAGGACATATTAGGGCACATACAGGATTGCCTGGAGCCCTTAGTTTAGGCAATGATTTAGCAGATAAAACTACACATGACATACATATTTTCTCTACATTTGAAGAAGCTACAAATTTTCATAAAAGGTTTCATGTTAATGCTAATACTTTACAAAAGCGTTTTAAAATAACTAAGGAACAAGCCAGACATATAATAAAACAATGTCAAAATTGTGTGACATTTTTACCACAAGTTAATCTTGGAGTCAATCCTAGAGGACTGATACCTAACCATATTTGGCAGATGGACGTCACACACTTGCCAGAATTTGGAAAATTAAAATATTTACACGTTACAGTCGATCCTTCTTCTGGATTTTTGATGGGCTCCCTTCATGCCGGAGAAAAAACTAAAGATGTTATAGCTCATTGCTTACAAAATTTTGCCACTGTGGGCGTTCCTAAACAGTTAAAAACCGATAATGGTCCTGGCTATACCTCTACCTCTTTTAAACAATTTTGCTCATCATTTGGTATTACTCATATAACAGGAATCCCATACAATCCACAGGGACAAGGCATAGTTGAAAGAGCTCATCAAACTATTAAAACATACTTATTAAAGCAAAAAGAGGGAATTGGAAAGGGGTATATATCCTCCAAAGATAAACTTAAAATAACGCTTTTTACTCTAAACTTTTTAAATTTGGATTCATCAGGACTTAGTGCTGCAGAAAGACATATGTATCCAAAAAATGTACATAAGCCTAAAGTACTTTGGAAAGATATTCTAACAGGACAATGGAAAGGTCCTGACCCAGTGATTGTCTGGAGTCGGGGGTCTGTTTGTGTTTTTCCACAGGGAGAACAGCAGCCCATTTGGATTCCAGAGAGATTAACTAAAACAGTCTCTACAGATCGAAAAGAAGATGATTTGACTCAAATCCATAACAGCTGATATCCAGAACTCCAGCTTGGCCATTCTTACATCTGCGACAGTGATTAACCAGGATGCTTTTTTCAACAGCTATTTTATTATTGCATTTTTCCACATCATAAGGTTCTATTTTTATTTTTTGAGCTCATACAAACCTAGGTTAATGTTTTTCTGATCAGTTTTATTTTTTGACTGTGGAGTTTTTAAACATTGCAATGGAGATTTCACCTAGGTAAAGCTACAAGGCCTTTATTATTTTCTTATGTGTTGTACGTTTGTGTACACTCTTGTGTTTTGTGTTGTATGTCTGTATGTGCGTATGTCCATATTTCTTATATGAGGAGCGCTCATGAAAAAATGGATCCGAATTATTATTTTTTTTTTATTCACGTGATTTAAATGGTTTAATTTAAATTAGGTAAACAGCTGTTAAAGATTGTTTTTAAAGGAGGTTAACAGATCTGTTTGTTTACTAATTTAAATTAGGTAAACAGCTGTTAAGGATCGTTTTTAAAGTAGGTTAACAGATCTGTTTGTTTACTTTCACCTTTCCTTTTCATTATATTTAATAATTCTTTTCAGGATAATGTCTCTTTAGCATCATTGCCAGAATTCCTATCTCCATCCCAGTGCCGGTGAAGAACTCAACAAGTAATGCTCAATCAAAGAGTCAACTTACTTTGGGAGGAAACGGATTTTGGGAGGAAATGGACATATTGATAGATTCCTCTGCTTTGAACTGCTTGCAGAACTTGCCTGGACTATGTAACTATCGTTTGGTGCAGCGAATTGTGGTAATGCTGGCATATCTTTGCTGATGGTGTCACTAGTGATGCAATTTTTATTTCCTTGCCAGTGCACCCCATGTTAATTGTGGTAGTGCTGACATATCTTTGCTGATGGTGTCACCAGTGATGCAATTTTTTCCCAAGGAGCCGTCAATTGGCTTGGTGTCGTGGCATTTCTGTATCCTCCTCCCTTCTGCTAATGATGGTCTAAAATTTGGGGGCCAATGGCTTATGCTGGACCGGTAGTCAGTGACGGGTATGATCCAATTGCAGTGGTATCAACCTAAGACAGGAGGCTGACGCCTAAAGGTCAGTTTTCCGATGATGGGTAAGAACCATATGTTGAATTGGACAACCTACCAGGCACGGTCCATAAGCCACATTAACCTCACTCCCCCACTGGCACCAAGGCCAAATTTGGGGGCCAACAGAGGTGAGGCAAAGAACCTCACCCCCCCACTGGTGCATAGACCTATCCACAAGTATGGCTGTATGCTGGACCGGTAGTCAGTGACGGGTATGATTCAATTGCAGTGGTATCAACCTAAGACAGGAGGCTGACGCCTAAAGGTCAGTTTTCCGATGACGGGTAAGAACCATATGTTGAATTGGACAACCTACCAGGCACGGTCCTTAAGCCACATTGCTTGTTGTTTAATTAATCAGAAGGGGGGAGATGCTGGGAGCCATTAGCCAAGTAGGTATGACAATTTCCTTGCCAGCGTACCCCATGTTGCTGACATGTTTGCAGCGACATTGAATGTAGGTGACCTTGCTCAAGGACCAAGGCAGATTAGGGTGTTCCCGGTTTTAAGATAATCGTGTTTAGGGCGTTCCCAGTTTAGGTTCCAGGTTTAAGGTTTAAGATTATTCCTGCTGGGAATAGGGCGTATCCTGCTGCCTGAGTTCCCCTTGAGTTCTCACGGGATTCAGACAGTATATTTTGGGAGACAGAAGCCCAGTGGGTGTGAATTTGGGCAGAGAACGTGGATTTGGGCAGAGAACGTGGATTTCCCCAGAACGTGATTGTAGACGGCTGGTGTGAGTTCGGGAATAAAGACTTGCTGTTTGAATCTACAAGCTGTGTGGTGGCTCGTGATTGTGTGCCCAGCCAGACTGCGGCATTTGTGCCCAGCCAGACTGTGGCACTAGTGTTCACTCAGTTACTTTCACAATCATAAAGTAAACAGAGGATCATTGGAATAGTTTTCTTTCCGTAACAGAGTGAGGAAATGAACTAAAGGAGATCTGGATTGTCATATAGTTTAGACCTGGCAGGGAAAAAAGTTCTGACATTCAGCTGTATAGAGAAACTGGCCCCAGCATAGACTTTTGCAAAAGAAAAAAAAATGCAATACAAATTTTACCAAAAATTTTTAAATTTTCTGTGCACTACAATTTTTATGGAGATTACTTAAGACCCTGTCAAACAATGAAAAAAATTACAAATCTATCCAGAAACTATAATGTTATGCTTAATTTTTTTCTAATAAACCACAACAGATGATTGTGGTTCTATGATCTAAATATATCCTCTGCCACTCAGAGATAGGAAAAAAATAGTTGTCTGGTAATTCAATAAATTTTATGCAGAACAATTTTATAAAATTCTGTTTCCAGTCTCATAGCTCTACAGTTCATTGATCATATAAACAAAGGAAAGTTCTAAAAGTATAATATTGGTTTGCTTAAAATCTTTCAGTGACTTCTTGATGCTCTCAAAGTTAAACCCAGAAAGCTTAATCATGTTGGTAAACCACCATCTGATTTTGTCCAAGTATCTATGCAGTCTCATTCTTAATAACTACGCCCTTTGAATTCCCTCTGCTAATCACATACAAATCACCTCATGTATCCATAAGGAAGTCCTGCCCCTGGCTGTGGCAAAATGGAATTGTTTGAGAATGGAAGATTCTGGAACACCAGATCCAGTGTCAATTTCTAGATCTTCCATTTTTTTTTTTTTTTTGGACACAGCATCAATCTGTTTTATGGTGAGGATTAAAATTGATTTTACTGAATAAAAAAGTCAGGTTTTTTAGTACAAAGCAATTCCTCAGAAAGTATTTTCATTACTCATAATATATCTAACACTACATTGTTTATTGTTTGTTTGTTTTTAAATATGCTGATTTTTATTGGAGTACAACAATGCATTACATGTTGATTTGGGTTGCCAGTTGTGAGAACTGGAGATATTAGGTAGTTCAGCTAAACGTGTTTTAAGAAATAATTTAGATATTCATCAACTGTCCTAGTCTCACACTTCCTTTGGTAATTTAAATGTAGGAAGTAAAAGAGAAATCCTTATCAGTTATTGTCAATCAGTTATAATCAGTTGTTATTAACTCTATAGTACAAGATTGGTATTCTAAGCCATTAAGATATAATTATCTTGACTCACAGGGAAACTGTTTGTGATTCCATAAACTAGTCTCATCAGTAAGGAAATAACAAGACTGTTGGACAGGAAAAGTAGGAGAAGTAATTTTTTTAACTCTATTAATAATATTATTTATATCAAGTTGTTCTCTCTGGAGAGAAGAATTTTTATACTGTAGATTTTTCCCTCATTGCTTGTCCCAGGTAGAGTGTTCCAGTTATGAAAAGACAGAGATATGTGTGTTTGTGAACCATAATGATAGCCTATTTCACAGAGCAGAAATAATGATGGGTCCCGACGATCCAGTGCAGCTGGTCCAAACTGCTACCTCAAAGCTATCATTATTAAGTGATTATCAAAAGGCTCACAGCTTGCCACCACTACCAATCAAGAGACACTTGCTCAAGCCACATTTCCTCAGAGGAAAACTAAAATTCATTTTTTAAAGGAATCTACATCATCTTCACCATAATAAAAGTTAACGGATAAAGAGGAGGGGAATTTTTTTCCCTAACGCTTGTGAAGCAATTTATTTTGAAAATATAGATGAGTGTAATATAATAAAATTTTAGGTGTCTAATACTGATGGTAGGTAACATGTACTCATGTGTATACATACACACATACAATAGAGAGAAAGAAGGTAGCTACCTTAAAATACTAAATTGATAAATAATTTTCCCCAGAGTTCATTTTGTTTACATAAGGTAATTAATTCAGTGGGCCAAAAGTCAAATAAATTAACAATTGCTACATTTTGCAATGGTTAAAATAAGGTTGAGAACAAGCAAATCTAAATTATCTGATACTTACATACTGAATTTCAATAATTATAATATTCTTGTTCATTTAAATCAGTCATATCAACAGGAGGCATTGCTGCCACTAACAGACATTTAAAATTTTCTGAGGGAAATTTGTTTGCAAAATGATTGTGATCAACTATTGAGTGGGCAGAAGATCCAGACGCTAGACATCTTCCAAAGAATAAAACCATTCTACAAAACAAAGAGTTGATTCACCATTTAGCAATGTTTTCATCTAACAGGATATAGATCATTGCTGATTCATCTTATTGTTTTAAAAAACTAAAAGTTTCTCAAACTATGCTCTCTGATGAAAAAATTAAATGACCATAAAATAAATAGCAAAAGGCTATTTGATACATTTAAAACATTTTATAGACATCCATTTTATAAACATCCATTGCTATAATAAATAATCCACAGATCAAAGCAGAAGTCTCAAGGGAAAGCTAGAAAATATTTTGAAGTAAATGAAAATGTAAATATAGTATATCAAATTTTGAAAAACACAGTAAGGAAAAATTAGAGGGAAAATTACAGCATGATACGCTTATATTAGAAAAGTATAAAGTTCACAGGTTTATAATTTAAGTATCCACCTCTTGAAACTAAAAAGAATTAACAGGAAACCAAACCAAAACAAACAGAAGGAAGGGAGTAAAAAACTCTTAGTTATTTTGACCAGGAAATAAAAAAAAAAAAAAGACATAAATCACCCAGGAAAGAAAGAGAAGTTGTCATCACAGATCACATAGAAATTTTAAGGTCAATGAGGGAATATTAAAAGGAGCTCTATGACAAGATTTGACAAATTATAAGAAATTGATTAGTTCATTTAAAGATGCAAACTACCAAAATGTTCCCAAGAAGAAATAGATAACTATTGCTAATTACATTGGTAAAATCTTTCAGAAAAAAGAAAAAAAAAGCAGATGGCCAAATTTTTCAATAAAACTAAGCATTGGAGCAGAAATAAATTACAGTTCCTAGAAAGCTCTTTTAAAAAATTTAAGAGGAGGCAACATTTCTAGTAACTTTATGAGGCCAGCATATACAGACACATAAGGCAGAGAAAGTTATTTTTAAAGAAGCCAATATTAGGGGCTGGGACTGTGGCTCAGTGGTTCAGCGTAGTATATGCAAGGTACTGGGTTCGATCCTCAAAACCACATAAACAAATAAATAAAATAAAGGTATTATGTCCAACCACAACTAATATGTTTTTTTTTACAAAGAGGCCAATATTACTCCTCAAAATAGATATAAAATTCTCCTGTGAGATATATCTAAAAATAACAAATAAGAAAAAGTTAAACTCCCAACAAAGTGGTAGTCAAATTGAAACAACATAATAAACCAATAATATATCACAATCAAGAAGTTTTGTAGGAATACAAGGCTAGCTCAACATTTGAAAACCATTCAGTGCAATCCATCATATTTATAGACTACATAGGAAAAAGAAAACATACTGTCTAAACAGGAGCGGACTATTTTGACAATTCCTGGGAACATGAGTCTGTCCTGGAGCTCATAATGAAAAGATTCCGTGCAGTGGAGCTGTTGCTACTTTTATGTAGCAAGGCAGAGTATAAGATGCCTTCCAGGCCTCAATTTTGCAGGTGGTAAACTCCACCTCTACTCTGTGCCAAGGGAGCTGGTGTCCTCACCAGACCAGGTCTGCTGATCTGCTGATCTGCTGTTGTTGTTGGGGTGTTTCCCTGATTGTAATGCTTAAGGTCTCATTCTGAATTCTTCTAACTATTTTAGAAATTACCTAGTATCCTTTCAATAAACTTCTATTCTGCTCCAGTAATATCCCTGACCAACTTATTCTAACTGGAAGTTTTTAAAGCCTCTGTGTGTGTGTTTATTTGTGGTAATGGCAGCCAAACCCAGTGGTGGGACTCTACCACTAAATTACATCCCAGCCTTTCATGTGTGTGTGTGTGTGTGTGTGTGTATATATATATATATATATATATATATTTTTTTTTTTTTTTTTTTAATTTGAGACAGGGTCTCACTAACTCGTGGAGGTTGGCCTTGAACTTGCTTGCAGTCCTTCTACCTTTCCCTTGTCCCATCCTCACATATGTGCACTCTCTCTCCCACTTCCCCCAACAGGCCCCACGTATCTCTCTCACTCTCTCTCTCTCTCTCTCTCTCTCTCTCTCTCTCTCTCTCTCTCTTTCTGTTCTTGGCCAATATGAGGTGAGCAGATTTTCTATAATACACCATTCCATGGCCATGTTCAGCTTCACCTCAGGCCCAAAGAAGGGAGCCAGCTGACCATGGACAGAAACCTCTGAACCCATGAGCCAAAATAAATTTTTACTCCTTTAAGTTGTTTTCTTTTGATATTTCTTAACATAAGATAACATTCAAACTAAAGTGATAAACAATGATAATTTTTTTTTACATTTTATTATGTTTGAGACAATTCTGAATAAAGAGAGCTTTGTTTGGAAATAAACGATACTGTGATACATTGCTACATCCCAGACTATTTGACCAGTTTTACAGATAAAAGAAAATGCAGAGGATAATCAGCACACTGCAAAAATGCAGTCAATAATTCATTTTTAAGACTGCCTCAAATTCATCTGTACTAAAGAAAATTCCAGTTAGTTTTTAGAAATCATGTTTTAAAAGATAACAGGGCTTCTGAGCTTGAGACCACCACTTGCATACTGCATCATAAAGCATTGCAGATGTCATTAACACATGTTTCCACTCTTGGGACAAACTTGGAAGGAAGTAGCTCAAAATTATAATTAATTTTAGGAGGTGAAAATTATGAAGAATGGAATAAACAAATAGTGCTAACTGTATTTTTAAACACTGGTGTGCTATGTTTTACTGGGAAGACAAAGAGTAAGTTCAGAGGAAAAAAATTGAAGTACTTCTCATGTAAAATGTATCCAGTTTTATTAGAAATTGTTTCTCAACTAAAAATAGTATCAGTGTCTCCAGGATTAGGGAGGAAATTTTGGAGAAAATATTATTCCAATCATTCATAAATATGGAAAAAACTTATCCATTTTATTAACATCAAAGTAGCAGAATGGAAATTAATGATTGTGTTAGACAGTTTCATCTATTGAAAACTAAAATGAAATTAGTCCTTCTACAAGGTTCAATACAAGTATTCACATAAAATTGGCCTACTTTGTCTATGGAAACTTAAAATACATAAACCAAGCAAATCACTAAATAAAAGTTTTATTCTTCTACCTTAGAAATTTTACTTCCATAGCAACCTGGAATGTCACCTTAGGGTCTAAGAAATTATTTACTTCCAGAATTTTTACACTTGCATTAGAAGTCAAAGAGAACTAACCATGGTCACTATGCATATTTAGACTCACGGATTCATTGTCCATAAGAAGTGGTGTTAGAGGCAGGGCAGAAAGAACTCCATTAATGCTACAGTAATAATTCATATTATTAAAAAGACAAATGATAACAAGTGCTGATGAGGATGTGGAGAACAGAGGACACTTATTCACTATGGAAGAAAATGTAAATCAAGACAGCTATTATGTGAAATAGTATGGAAACTGCCCAAATAAATTAAAACTAGAACTATCATATGATCCAGTAAACCTGTTACTGGATGTGTTCTTCAAAGGAAATAAAAATTAGTAGTAGACAAGGTAGCCAAAATTCCATGTTTATTGCAATACTGGTCACCATAGCCAAGAAATGGAAATACCCAAAGGGTCCCTCAACTGATACATGAAGAAATTGTGGTACATATGCATAGTGGAATATCAAGCCACAAATAAATGAAAATTTTTCATTCGTGATAACAGACATGGAAATGGAAATCATTATATTAATGAAATAGACTAGGCACAGAGGGCAAATATTGCATGATCTTATTCAAAATTTGATCCCATGGAAGGTGAGAGAGAGTACAATGGTGGTTACCAGAGGGTGGGGAGTGGAAGGGTGGAGTATGTGGAGAGGTTGACCAATGGGTACAAATTTACAGTTAAATAGGATTAAGACCTTCTGGTGTGCTACTTCTCAATAGCATTATCATAGGAAGTAGTAATGTACTGTTTTTTTCAAAATTCTGGAAGAAAGTATTTTGAAAATTTTTGTCTTAAACAAACGAATAATGTTTGAAGAAATTGATACATACCCTAATTTAAACATTAGATAATATAGACATGTATCAAAACAGTATGTAATACCCCATAAATATGCAAAATTTTTATATTTTTATGAATTAGCTAAAAAAATTTAATTGCATTTTTAAAATACAGGAATATTGACTTTGTGCATGCATGTTAGAAATATTTAATTTCTCATATAATTTTACATTTGCAGAAAGTAATTATTAAATTTCTTAATTAAATTTCATAAAATGAGTCATAAACAGAAAATATGTTAAGTAGCAACAAAACATTCTTATATAGTTTAATTGACAGCACATATTTTTTTATAGTGTACATGAAATAAGGCCTCATCCTATAATTAGTAGTGGCTTAGAGTAAATTAAGTGCAATATTGTTGAGAGCCACAGCCCAGTCGGAATGGCCCCTGGCATTTTGCCAGAAGATATGGTTGAGAGGTGAGCCATTAAGACTATGCTGGATTGATTCAACTGTATATAGACCCCTGCTGTCCGCCTCCACCTGCTACTTTGGAGTTCTTGCGGGGATTTCATGGGGAGTTTGAGTTGGTTGGTGAAGTTCCAGTGGAGGGAGTTCCGGTTGGTGTGGTGTGCCGGAGAGGGGCCGCGTAGGTGGCATTGGGGAGAGTTCCTGGGGAGTGTGCATGGAGTGCTGTTGGAGTTCAGGCAATAAAGTTTCCTGTTTGAACATACAAGTGCTTTGTGGCGGCTCGGTGATTTGTGCCCAGCCAGACTGCGGCACAATATTTATTCACAAGCACTGTTTAAATACCATACAATTTACAGAGTGTAATGTGTTGTTGCTTCTCAAATACTCTAGTAATACTTAGATAAAAATGCTACCTGCTTATGTGAATAGGCCATAAGTCTTCAGTACTATGCAAGTCTGTGTAATTTTTCTGCTCCCTTTAAAATCTTGATGCATTTTAACTCACTGTATGGGCTGCTTAAGTCAGTCAGGTGTATAGAAAGATTGACAAGATTATAGTCAATGAACAGTTGTTACAGATGGAATTTAAACTGCCATATTTGAAAAATCAAAATCAACTTATAGACACATGAGAATTATTTGAAATTAGCTTCACTTTCAAATTAGGAAAAAATGAATAATGTAATTGTTATCAATAAATACTTGAAAGTATATCTCACATTGTTAAGACCATGTTTTCATATGGTTAAATTATTTTGTTTTTCACAAGGAAAAACATCTATGATTATTTTAGTGGAAAGCTGTTTATTTTCAATGGAAATAAGTAAAGAATGCTACCATTTAAGAACATTTCTACTGCTTTATTAACTACATTTGTAAAGCCACTTAAAAATTTAAAAATTACATATGTATTCATTTGTCCACATAGCATATTATTATTCTAAGACAGAATAATTTTAGCTCTTGATGTGTTTATTTATGTGAAAGTCTTACACTTTTTTAGAATGTAGTTTTTAATGACCTGTTTTAAAAGCATGGAAATTTTCCACAGTGATACATTAATCTGCAAACAAATCACTCAGAACAAAAGGAACATATTTTAATTCTCCATGTAGTTGAACTTTTTGTGTAGTTAAGAATATAAAGTATTTAGAATTAGAACAAATAGAAAAATCATTCCAAAGTGATCAAACAGTTTAAGGTGTGTTTTAATTGATAGGTTTATCTTGATATGGGGTTGTTGTGGTAGAGTGACACATTTCATAATGGTTTCCTGGAATAACTTAGTGTTAGCCAGCAGTCCACTGCAATATTGATGGAAGTTTTTGTGGTTAATGTGGAAAATCATAGGGAAATGTATTTTAACTTGACTCATTGCTGTATACCTATTGCCATGTCTATATTACCTTGATCAATTTTGAATACCAAGATGGGAATAGAGACTGTGATCAGAAGTGGTAATTATATTATAGCATTTTATTCCTTTTGTTTTTTGCCAGATTTTACCATATGCCAAACTCAGTAATTAAATACGGAGGTAATGAAAATAATAATACTCATATCCAAAACAGATCAAAATTAATGCATGATGTGTTTCATTGAAACTATATGTAATCTTTAATTTGAGTTTCAATTTGTACAGTGAAATCTTCAGTGCTTCCATTTGCATCTACGTATTATGATGGTTCCTTTCTCTGAATTATAAATTCATTGAGTAGTTTTATGTGTTTTAGATATATCTATATAGGTATATTCCTTCAGCAGCAAAAAGTTTGTTTAAAAATAAGCTTCTGATTTAACAATGCGAGTTCTAAAACATAGGCCCCAAATTCCTTGACATCTCTCTCATTCAGGTTGTTACTATCCCATACCTTTGAACGTGTTCAAGTTTACAGTTGCTTCACCCAGTACAAGAGAGCAGGGGAGAAGCCATGACAACCTCTGAGGCCACTGGTACAGGACAGGCAAATATTACAGGACAGATCAACGTCATCCCTATAAATATCATCCCTATAAATTCTTAAGCTTTGTTCTTGTTTATACTTATTTGAAAAGTAAGTTCATTTTGAATCTTGATTGGTTTTTCTTTTGTTTCTTTCTTTCTTTTTTTTTTTTTTTTGTTTTTTTCCGAGGTAGAACCAGAGAAGTATACAGTCTGGGACTAATTATTCTTCATAACTGAAGCTAGATTTTCTTGAACACTCTCACCAACACTCTGTGAGCTGAGTTTTTTTAGTAAGAGAGGAAGAAACAGGCACTACGCCTGGTCCTATGGAAGTGCTGGTCATGCTCCATCTAATCCTTTCAGGTCATTCCTTTCCTGTCTCTTCATCATATGTTCATGCTCTATGGTGGCTTTACATGTGGTATATCTGAGAAGTGACTTCTTCAGACCTCTGGAGTTCTGTCTCTGAACATCCCTCCTCTCTCCATTGTTTTGTCTGGCTAACTCTGGCCCTTGGATCTCCTGGATTCTGCTCTGTCACTTCAGCTCCAAGAAACCAGCTGTGGACCCCACTTTGTTTCTACCCTCCCTAAGCTGAATCCTGGAAACATTTTCATAACAATAGTCAAAATAATTGTATTCTGTAAACTTGCAAAGTTTCCCTTCCCTCCTGTTTCTTGTTGTCTGATCCAGTTTACAAAGTATCATTGTTTCATTGATTTTACTGCTTTATCTGGTTTCAAGTGGGAAGGTAAATCTTATCCCTGTCACTCTATCTTGGCCATTCTCAGAAATAATCAGTTAGTTCTTGATTTAAACTCTCTGCTGATATATATCAAAGAGAAGAAATAGAATTGTGAAAAACAATAATAATATTTTAGAAAAAGTTGGACACACTACACTAAAAGTATTCGACAATAAATCCATCTTTTGATGCTATGAAAAAAGTATTTTCTTACAAAGGTAAAACTTCACACATTTAAAAATATTTCAAAAATATGAATATATTTATCTATGCATTCATCAAATGTATCCGATGAAAATATAGCTACTAACATTTTAGTGAATGTGTAGACATTTTTTTTCTTAAACTATTCCTGATGTTTCCTGATAAAGACGACGATTAAAGAACAGAGAGTGATGGTGATTAAATTTTAAAATGTGTATGTGTGATGTTAATTATTTTGCATAGAATCTGCCAGGAGGGGGTGGCTGCTCTGGAGTATAGGGTATGATTTTTGAAAATAAGGTACCTAGAAAACTAAAAATCCAGAAGAATGGAAAGATTATTTTTTTTTAAGTCACCTAAAGTAAGGGCTCCAGGCACCCAAGAAAACTGTGTGTAAGAGATATGAAAATGATATGAAATGAATAGTCCATGTGATCTTTATGGGGAGGTAGAAAGTAAGTTTCAAATGATTCTCTACTTTGGAACTAAATTTCAAAAGCTCACTTGTATTTGTTGCCTGGAAGTTACTGGTGCAAACAAACAAACTATAATGTCCTAAGGAGAATCTGGAATCCACAGTCTGTCAGTTCTGTTGTGTGTTTTAGGGTCAGAGTCTATGTACCAAGTATACTGGTATACAATTTTCTTGTTTGATATTTGAAATTTATTTAAAACTGAACATGAAAATAGCAGAACTTAAATTTTTCAGTTATTTCTTTCTTTTTATTTAAATTTTTAAATAATTGCAAATAATATCACAGATTTTCATCATTATAGAACAATATGATAGTAACCTCTGTGACATTAATTTGAATGCAAGTGATAATAGTTTCATCATGAGCAAAGACCAGGAAGGTCAAGAGTTATATATTAGCCATTGTCAAGATGCTGGAAATCTAGAAGTTCTCAATCGTGTGAAGGTCAACAAGATGCTTTCTGAACCCCAGACTCAGAGATTGTGATGTGTTATAAAATAGAATCCAAAAGTTTGCATTTAAACATTCTTTCTAGGAAGTTTTGATGCAATTGTTCAGTAAAGCGGAAAACCCCTAAGCACTGTGAGCCTACAATAGAATGAGACGAAGACAGTATGTGCCAGGCTCCAAAGAAAAGTGTAATCTTATTTGAAGAATTAAACTTTCATCCCAAAGAGTGAGACACCAACCTATGACAAAATAACAATTTCTGAAGAAAAACGACCTTGCTCTAGTCTCTGTCTCAGTATAACCTTCCAGAGTTTCCAAAGGTGTACAGCCCTCCATAGGTTCCTATTACCAATATTTCTCTATTTTTTATGATCTTCCACGAAAAAGAGAAAATGGGGAAGGATTGAAATCCTGAAACAAATGAAGAAATAGAAAAAATGTATACAACAATTCTATGATAAATGTGTCCTTGGTACTTGTTTAAAAACCAAGACCATCACACTAAAAATTTGTAATTGAGAAATCACCCTCTGTGCAGTGGTACCTATAACACAGGACAAAACAACACAGACATGATAAGCACATTTACATAGAGCATTTGTAGAAAACTGTAGGTCATATCAAAGTCACTAAAAAGCTATTGAAATCATATTTTGTATGCGGCCCTCAAGGCATTCAGCCACCAATAAAGATCCTTTTGCTCTGGAGTTTCTCTACATATTTATTTGAGAAATACTGCCAAAAGAAATCATAGTGGATTTGTTTCATTGTCCTTGCAATGTCCCAGCTTAATATTTCAAAATATTCCTATAAGATATTTCTTTCAATCCCTTAAAAATACACTACAATATTGAAAATTATTAAAAAAAAATTTATTGTAACATTTCAACAAAAAAGGAATTATACAATAAAGAATTTTACTTTCTTATTTTTGTCAAGTTTACTGCAAGAATATCATCAGATTTATAAATAATTGTAGTGTTATGAAGGAACTTCTCAAAAGAAAAAATCACTAATTTTTTAGCTATTTATACTTTGTATTTTCACTTTTTTTAAGTGTTGCAACTTATGATTGCATAATTAATGATGGATAGCTCCTACTTTGAATTTTTGCAGTCAAGTCAGAGATATAGGTTAGTAGCCACACGATAAATATCTAAGTTAAAAATTGCATGGTAGATATTAACTACAGGATATAATGGGATCAAGTCAACAATTTGGCACTCAGGAAAAATGGAACTTAGGAGGATATTTGAATTCAGTCTGGAAAGGCATAGGAAGAGATCAAATGGAAATTTCAGGAAGTGTTAGCTTCTTCAATGAGCTTATAGAAGCTTATTCTATGTCATAGATGCATAATAGAAAAAGGCTCATTCTCATAATCGTGTCACAAAATGCCTAGAATTTGATGTAAAAGGTAAAACAATGAAAAGGAAATTGGAATTTAAGTACAGCCTGGATTATGAATCACCAAGTATTGGCAAGACTTATAGGCTGGACATTTCCCTCAAGTTGACACTCAACCTTTTCCAGCCCCAGGGTTACCTGGGTCTCCTGTTCCCTTTTCTCCACTCATGTTTTCTGTTTTATGCTTGATTACCTCATATCAATAACTCTGCCTTCACTGGTTATCATAAGAACTCCATATATGTAAAATGTATTTCATATTTTACTGAAAACTTGGAAGAAACAGGATGGGGTAATTTTACCTTTTTATCAGCATTCTCCTATTTGCACCTTTTTTTCTCTCTCTTCCTTTCCAAATTTGTATCCTTCTATTATACAAATTATTTTCCCTTAAAAACTTGGTGCAAGTCTCCCTAAATTCAGAAACTTGATAACTAGGAGAGTTACCAAAGTATTTTCCCTCAAAGATGGTCCAGTAGTTAAAAGAAATATTTGAAACCAGGCATGGTGGTATACACCTGTAATCTCAGTAACCCAAGGAAGCTGAGGCAGGAGGGTCACAAGTTCAAGGACAGCCTCAGCAACTTAGCGAGATCCTGGCTCAAAATAATAAATAAAAAAGGGGTTAGAGATACAGCTTAGTGGAAAAGTGTTCCTGTGTTCAATTCCGTGTTAAAAAAAAAAAAAAAGAAAAAGAAAAAGAAATATTTGAGACACCCGCTCCGCTCATAGCATACTTTCTAATCCAAGTTATCGTGTAATGGCAGATGAGAACATAATATTGCCCCAATCATTGTGGAAAACTTATAATTCTCCTGACTATAACTGTTACATATGTACATGAGGGTTTGATATGATTAAAAATTGCATAATTAAATGACAGTGATTACCTATTAAATCAAAGTAAGCTTTTCAAATGAAAATTTGTATTGTAGAAATTTAATTATTTTATGTAATAAAACATACTCTTGCTAAACTCACAAAAATTATGACAATGAAACATTTAGTAAAGTGTTCTATTAATAAAAAACAGACTTCTATACAAACAGATATGGGTCTTATGACTCTGGCATATGATTTATGTTTACATAATTTCAGAACCTTGATCTTCATATTTGTAATATTACTGGATAACTACAGGAATTATAATAAGGTATACCTAGAGTCCAAAAGAACACTCAAAAATGGAATCAATATCATGCTATATCACTAATATCTCAAACACATGCATTCAAATACACAGATATCACTTTTAACACCCACATTTTTGTGATAAATAAAAACAAACACGTAATTAAACATGTGTCCATAGAAAAGTCATTAATTTCAAAATATATTTCCTCAAATTAAACATGGTTGTTTTCTAATTTATAGTTTTAATATGAGCCAATCAGTCTAATATATAGAAGCACACACTATCTTTTTCCACATATTTCAATTCTGCGTGGGTCTTTAGCTGTTAATAAAACAAAAGATTAAAGTTGTGACTTTTCAAACTGTTAGAGTCATTCTTTAGGAGGTGAATTATTTTAATTCTATGCTTCAGATGTGCCTGTCTAAAGTGAATTGCTTTCCCTTATTATAGCAGTTTCACTTCCATGTTGGAGTAGCCGCCAACCATTTTCTGTTTCACCCCCTGAACAGAGCTCTTTGAGAGTATGTAGTTCAGTTGACTTTGCATGAGCTCCAGGTGTCTGTTTCTGCCTTAGCTCTGCTTCACTGCGTACAGATGAAGCTCTGCTTAAGCACTGTGTAATTTCCATCATCATCTGTGACTTGCATATAGTTTTTAAATGGGCCACTGCAGAACACACAATGCAATGATGCATCATATTAAAGATCTGTTCTGATTGGAATTAGATTAGTATTTCCAGAAAGCAAAGAAAGGACTAAATTACAGGCACTCAACCTCTTTAGGCCTTGTAAATCTCTGGACATTGTTCGTAGAGGTGATTCTGGAGCAGATTCTTATTGTCACAAAATAGCTAAAATTCTGCAGAGCCATCCTCTTTAAAATACTAATCAATTAATTGAATTCTTACCAATGAAAGCACAGTCAATTAAAAAAAGATTCATTTCACTGAAAATATGGCCTTTGCTAAGTGATTTTTTTTGCATCAAAAAATTGTTTACAGTAAAAACCAGTAAAACTGAGAATCAAAAATACCTTCCATTACCGTTTCATGTACTCTCATTCTCTATCATTTTGTGTAGTTTTAACATTCTGAGGTTGTATTTTGTGATTATTATTTTTTTTCATTTTCTTATAGTCAATGGAATTTCACTGATATTATAAGTTCTTCATTATTGTAGCAATTTTAAATTTTATATCAAAATAGATATGCATTTTATTTTTTTCTTAACATAAAATAAGCATAAAGCAGCATATTTGTTTTATATTTCCTGGCGCCAATCCCAAGGATCCAATTTCATCTGCCTACCATCAAGAAGCAACACTGGCCAAAAGTTGAAAAAGACTCAAGGACACATTGGAAAAGAATCCTCCGGCTTTTCCTTTTATTTCTCAAGAGTGGTGCTCTGGCAGTGGTTCTCTTTTGTGGGTTCAGTTACTGCTCAACAGGCCATGCTGCTAGTTTTTTTGGTGATCCTTGCTCTTAGGTTCTTATATAACCCATTGTGATAAATTGAGTAATACACTTCCTGTTCTAAGGTCTTTCTGACTCTTAATCCCTGACAGTCTGTGAATTTGTTAATTTGCATTGTGAAAGAAAATGTATAGATATTATTGTGTTAGAGATGTTTAAAGAGATTATCTTGGATTAAATGGGTGGGCTCAATGTAGTCACAAGATCATTGTAAGATGAAGGTAAAAGGGTCAGAACTGCATGACAGAATGTGGCCACTGGAGCAGAAGTAGAAAAGGTGATGTGACCACAAATGCAGAGGTTTGGAGAGATGAAAGACTGTGAGTCAAGGAGTGTGTAAAGCCTCTGGAATCTGAAAAAGAAGCTAAGTGGATTCCGCCCTGAAGATTCCAGGAGGAACACATCTCTGAGGACATATTTTGAACTTTTGGCACCCAGAGCAGTAAGATAGTACATTTGTGATGTTTTAAGGCACTAAGTATGAGGTAAACACGCCCATTTCTTTTCTTTGTTCCCAATCCACTTCTAACCATGGCTTCTTCCTGTGCTTGCTATTTTTACTTTGGGCCTTTTAATTCCTTGATGAGAAGATAACTAAACACCTACATTAAATTTCCTCTATGATCCATTTCAAATTCTACGTATGATTAAATAGCTTGTACCTATGATTAAGTAGCTTCTATCACTGTAAAACTCTCACAGTGATGCAAAAAGCCAGCTAAACAAAAGATTGCATAACTTTGAGATGATCAAAACATAGCATTCCAAGTGTGCAGACTTCATTTGAAAAACTGGTCCTCTTACAAAGAAATGAAGAAATTTTATTTTAAATAAAAAAGGACAATCAATAGAAGCCAACTCCAGATATGCAAGGAAATTAGAATTATTTGACAATGATTTGTAGCCGCCATGAGAAAAATGATTCACTGACCAATTAAAGTCTACTTGAGGAAAATAAAATATCATTTCAGCAAAGAAAGTATCAACAAACAAGTGAAGAATCAAACAGTAACCAATTGAACTTGAAAAGATACTTTAAAAGTGAAAATTACAATAGTCAAAATATGAGCATATTAGACTCCTGAAGGAGAGGAGAAAGCACATTAAATTTGACAGTATTCAAGAATGGGATAACTGAATAGTCCCCAAATTTGGTAAACTGAAATATTCAAGAAACTCAATAACCCCCAAACACAATAAACTTAAAGATATCCACATGGAGAAAAAATGAAGTCAAACTTGTGAAAGATAAAAGCAAAGGGATACACGGAAAGCTATTCTAAAGACATTCAATTCCTCCTTGAAAGGTACAAAGGTTAAAGGAAATAGCACAGCGTTTTCCAAGGACTGAAAGAGATGATCTGTGAAGGTAAGGATCTATAGCCAGCAAAAATTTTCTTATGAAACAGACTAGAGAGCCCAGAAATAAACCCTGGTACATAAGGTCAGGTTTTTTTCAACACAGGGACAAAATTATTCAATGGAGGAAAGGACAGTGTTTTCAACAGTGTAAATATTGAATATTCACATGCAAAAGTTGGACCCTTACTTGTGCCCTACAGAAGCATTAATTCAAAATGGATGAAACAACTATACTTATAGCTAAAACTGTAAACTACCTTAGAAGTAAATATAGAAAAAAGCATCAAGTCACTGAATTTGGAAATGGTTTCTGGGGTGTACTTCTAAAGCACAAGCAAAAAACCCAGATAAATTGGAGTTGATCAAAATTGAAAATGTTGTGCATCAAAAGAGAGAGTTGGGTCATATGTTTTAATCCACTACATCAATACCTATTATTAATTGGTGTCCTTAGATTATTTACACAGAATGTATCCATCGATACGCTAGTGTTCGATTCTGCCATTTAATTTTGCCATTTAATCTTGTATTTTCACTTGTTTATATTTTTGTCTTTTCTCTGTTTTTTTTTCTTCTACCTTCTTGTATGTTATTTGACTCAATTTTGTTTCACTTGTAGTATTTCTGAATGTCGGTATTTGTATCTCTGCATCCATGATGTCTCTAGTTACTGCATTATACATTATTATATGACCTGTGACAGTCTATTGTTCTGTGAAGTCTGTTCCCCCTTAATGTAGTATTATTCTTTACTATTTATAATAGAATGTTTTAAAATATATACTACGCAGAAATTTAGAATCACATGGGACAATGCTGTTGCCAAAAGCTCCAGTCCTTGTCCCCAGTGCCAATCCAATAATAAGAATACAGTTTTGAACAAAAACGAAGAAGAATGTTCATTGCTTTGCTAGCAAAAGAGAAACATAGGGACTCCTGTCCCAAAGGCTGTGATTCTGTCCATCAGCAGGAACAGGGGGCTTTTATAGAGGTGATGCAAAAGCTACGTTCCACATGTTCTCTGTCAGGGTTGTAATTTATTTGTTAATTTGGGAGATAGTTATTTCTGAGATCTTCTGGCACCATCCCCAAAGTCTGGATTACTTCATTCCTATGGTAGTTATACTGCTGGTTACCGGTGATGAGTCCTGCTTCTTCACATGTTGAAGTTTGAACATTAGAGAAGCACACCAAGGCAAGCCTATAAAACAAGGTTTATTTTCAAAGGGGTAACAGACTTCTCCCAGGAGGGAGAAGGGGGCCGTAG
Organism: Marmota flaviventris; assembly: GCF_047511675.1. Classification (NCBI taxonomy): domain Eukaryota; kingdom Metazoa; phylum Chordata; class Mammalia; order Rodentia; family Sciuridae; genus Marmota; species Marmota flaviventris. Next base: position 84,714,680 of record NC_092509.1, on the reverse strand, counting down.
CTGGTATCCTGGTATTCCAAGAAGTGAGGGTGTTTTGCCTTTATATAGGTCCTAGTTTTCTTTGTTCTCCTGCCCTCTTCCCCTTATCGCTCTCCTTCCTGCATACATGACTAGGTGGCATGACCAAAAGGTGGAAAGCAGGTGGGCTGGAGGGGAAAGGGCAGAATGGAGCAGCCAGGACACATTAAATAACAACTTTATAAGTCCTTGTAGGGAGGGGCAATTCCTTAGCAACAGGTTGGAGCCAGGGCAGGTTCTTGATAAGGTTGGAAGAAGGGCTCTGAAGGAATTAACATTTCAATCCCTGGGGGGTGCCAGTCTCCAACTTCCAGGACTCACCAAAACTGGCCTCCTTGATCCAACCTGACTTGATGTACTTATCTATACTGACTGCCTGTCTCATTCTGGCTTCAGTAGGTAAGTACTCAAGGGCAGATTGGGATTACTTTGTCTATGATGGGGAAGAAAGATCTTCCTGTTTCCCTGAGATTAAGGGGGTGAAGGGAGATTAGGCAAGAGCAGAAACAGAAAAGAAAAAGAAACATGTCCTTTTTAAAAAAAAAAATATTTTTATAGTTGTAGATGGACACAATACCTTCATTTTATTTGTTTATTGTATGTGGTGCCAGGGAGCGAACCCAGTGCCTCATGCCTGCTAGGCAAGTGCTCTACCACTGAGCCACAACCCTGGCCCCAAGAAACATGTCCTTTTTAAAAATAAGTAGCAGTTGCAGTGGCAGAGCATCAAGGGCTATATTCAATGTATAAAGTGGACCCCTGTTACAGTGCTATATATTTTGCTTCAATCCTTACACATAATTTATAAAACTCAAGCTGAGGGGGACTATGTTTTATTTATCTACACTTGTACTTTTTAAACTATTCTTTCTTTTTTCCTGATATTCACATATTTTTTCTTTTATAATTTCCTTTCTGTTTATATATTGTCTTCTTTTCAAGTAGAACTGCTTGCAAGACATTTGTCTTAGTTTTCCTACATCTAAAGTTATTTTTATTTTCCTTCCATTCTTAAGATAATTTTTCATTGTGATAAAGTACACATTATTTAAATTAGAGAAGCCTAAATATTTTAGGTGTACAGTTTGGTGACATCCATTATGTTCACATTGTAGTGCAAGTGAAGCTAGAATTAGATAAGCAGATAGGCAAGAGAGTGGATCCAGAGAATGGAGGGATTGAAATGTTAATTCCTTCAGAGCTCTTCTTCCACTCTTACCAAGATAACCTGCCCCTGCTCCAATTGTTGCTAAGGTTGTGCCAGGGGTTAGAGTTAGAGTTAGGGTTAATTTTACCCCCTTCCTGCCCAGATCATTCTACCCTGGCCACTCCATCCCATCTGCTTCACCTTTTGGCCATCCCACTGAGCATCTCTTGGGCCTAGTCACATATGCAGGAAGGAGAGAGATAAGGGGGAAGAGAGCAGGAGAACAGAGGAAGCCTAGGACATATAAAAAGGCAGACCACCCTCACTTCTTGGGATACCAGGATACCAATATTGAATTAGTTAGTCATGTGTCACATTAGTGTGTGTGTGTTAAAGAAATACACACACACACACACATACACACACATACACACACACTTGCTTATATATATATTGAGAGAGAGAGAGAGAAAGAGAGAGAGAGAATATTAGTTTAAGGAATTGAATTGAGTCACATTATAGTGAGAAACTGATGTGACTCCATTTTTGAGAAACCAGCCTCTACCTCAGAGCAAAGCCTGTCCAAGGAAGAGGGCATGACCCTTGTCTATGGCCCCCTTCTCCCTACCAGGAGTAGTCTATGTTACCCCTTTTTTAAAAAAACCTTGGTTTATATGCTTGCCTCAGTGTGCTTCTCTAATGTTATACTTCAACATGTGAGGGAGCAGAACTCATCACCAATAACCAATGGTATCACAACCATCATCACCATCCAACTCCAGAACATACCCCTATTTCCCAACTGGTGCTCCATACTTATTCAACAACAGCTCTTGATGCTCCTCTCCCTGGAGACCCTGAAATCACCATTCTATTTCTGTCTCAATGAATTTGACATCACTAGCTACCCTATAGTAGTGGAATCATACACTGTTTATACTTTTGTGATGAATTATCTCACATATTATAATGTCTTCAAGGTCGATCCATTTTGAAGACTGAATCTGAATAATATTCCACCTAAGTATATACTACATTGTTTTATATCCATCCATCTTACTATTGACCTTTGTTTTCCCCAAATTTTGGCTATGAATATTAATGGCAAAATACATGTCAGAGTATCTATTTGCACTTTTCTAAAATGTCTATCAAGCGCAGAATTAATACATTATAGTAATTACATGATAATCCTTTTTGTTGTTGTTTTTTGAAAAACTGCCATATTGTGTGTGTGTGTGTGTTTTTTTTTTTTTTTGTGCCCTATAGAAACATTAATTCAAAATGGATGAAACAACTACTCTACACTTAAGGGCTAACCTATAAACCAGCTTAGAATAAATATAGGAAAAAGCTTCAAGGCATTGGATTTGGAAAAGGTTTATGTACAATTTACATCTTATTAGCATTAGATCTGCCATTTTAGGTCAGGTGCCATTTTTTTCTAGGAACTCCTAAGTTTCTATTCTGAGGCAATGCTTCTCAGTTTCCCATAAATCATGTAAATGCTAAAAGGTCAACCCTACTCCAGCCCATGTTGCAAACCCTAAGCACGCATGTAAAATTCCTCTTGCTGTCTATAAAGCTGCTCTGTGAGTGTCAACATGCTACTGCTCTCCTCAGAGGGACAGCTTTGTCAGCTTGCTCCATGCTATTGACAATAAATCTCTTGTGTGAGATTCCAGCACGTGGTAGGGTCTTTGGATTCTGCATGGAATTTGCGAGTGTCCTTTCACATCTTTCACCAAAATTCACAAGCTTTTCAATTTTTCAACGTACTCATCCAAATAATTGAAGACCTGAGTAGAGCAAAAAAGGATAGAAGGAGCTCTCCCTGAAAGACAACTTGGGTTGTTGAGTTGGGTCATTGGTTGTTTCCTATTTTTAGTTTTGAACTGAAAAAAAAAACACACTCTCATTAGGTTTTGAGGGCCAAATTTCAAACTAGAATTTGTATAACCATCTCTCAGTTCTGAAATCTTCAGTCTTCGATTAGAACTACATGTCTGATATCCTGGGTATCTAAGGCTCCAATAGCAGATTTGGGGATTTCTCAACCTCTATTGTAATGCCAGATTCATGGGACCCCAATAGACCTCCAGGAGCCAAATCCCGTGTAATCACACAAGAGTATTTATTGCAAGCTCGAGCCTGGACTCACAATCATTTCCGACGCAGCAGTCCCAGGGAGTGAGTCCCAGTCCTTTGTTCAGTGAGATATTACAGGTTTTGGGGGGATACTCTATGCATCACAACATCACACAGCAAATCATTCCATACTGCAGGAAAATCAAACAACTACTCTTAACATTGATTAGCACATTCACTGGTGGGAACAAGTTGGGTAGGGGTGATTGGTTAGTACAAGAGGTATATGTGCTAAACTACATGGTTTCCCAACATATTATCAACCACCATAAACTCCTGGGGAGTTATCTGGCAACCCAGGTATTTTCCCTGTCTCATGCTGATTGGTGGTTGCTAGAGGGTTACTATGGGTCCTCACCTAGCCTAACTGAGTCAGGGACAGCAGATCTCTCCTGTTATTTCTAGACAACTCAGCAGGGTGGGTATGTGCTTAGGAGTGCTCTGTGGATTTTTCCAAGGACAAGGGTCATGCCCTCTTCCTTGGACAGGCTTTGCTCTGAGGTAGAGGCTGGTTTCTCAAAAATGGAGTCACATCAGTTTCTCACTATAATGTGACTCAATTCAATTCCTTAAACTAATATTCTCTCTCTCTCTCTCTCTCTCTCTCTCTCTCTCTCTCTCTCTCTCTCAATATATATATAAGCAAATGTGTGTGTATGTGTGTGTGTGTGTGTGTATTTCTTTAACACACACACACTAATGTGACACATGACTAACTAATTCAATATTGGAAAAAAATATATCAACTCAAAAAAAAGCTGCTATCTAGAATACATAAAGAACTCTGAATACTCAACAATAAAATCAAAACAGAACAAAACAAAATAATGCATTTAGAAAAGGTGCAAAACAAAATAAGAAACATTTTAGTGAAGAGGATATGCAGGAAGCAAAAGTACTAATGAGAAAAATGTGAATAAAAACTACAATGATCAAAAATTCATTGAACACACACATACTCTGAGATATCACTTTACTTATCAGAATGTGTATATGTAATAAAATTTTAAAAGTATCAAATGCTTTTAAAAATGCAAAGTAACTGGATCACTAATAGAAAACTTCTGGCATTATTTTAAAAATTCATAATTTCCTCAACAAACCTAAACATTCAATTATCATATATCCATCAGTGAAACTCCTGGGCATTTGGCCCAAAGAAATGAAAACTAATTCTCACTTATTTTCACACAAAATCTGTCTGTAATTGCATGTAACAGCTTTCTTCATAATAACTCAAAACTAGAAATAACCCAGATGTCCTTCAACAGATAAATGGTAAAACAACTCTTGGTTCATGTCAGGGAGTACTACATAAACTACTGATTTATATAACAACTTGAGTAAATCTCCAAAGTATTATTTTGGAAAAAGAAAAAAAAAAAAAACACGGATTCCCAAATTACTCTATGATTACATCATACCATTCTTCAAGAGGGAAAACTGCAGATAGGTGAGAGGGAAGTGAGTGTAGTGATAAAGGAGAGCATTAGAGACACTTATGTTGATGGACATGTTCTAAGCCTTCTATGTATCATGTAGATTTACAATAGTTTTGCTAGATGTTTATAGTCCAAAAATTTGTAAAGGGTTATGTTGGAAGCACTTTGCATTGTATCTTAAAAGGGAATGTGAATTTAAAATTACCTCAAGTGAAAAATTTTATTAAAAATGATTAGATACAAAAACAATATCTGAGAAAATAATGGAAACATTTAAATATTTGCAGAAAAACAAAACTTAACAAACTGATGACTAACAATCTGCATGGAAAGAAGTGTTAATGAATATTCTTCATGCATAACTTGAAGAATTCCAGATTCAGATTCTAGAATTCAATTTGGTGGTGGTGCAGGAAATTGGATTCACACCACTGTTCATTTATTTAATGATTACAGTCTATTTATATAATGTCTCCTATGTTTTTCTTCTATTTATTTTAAACATTGAATTTTATTATAATTATTTTAGCAAAAATATTTACTACATTTACATGTGGTGATATGTTTTAATATAATGTTACCATAACTGTATTTACTCTATTTCACAATCTTAAATATATTTTGCCCTTCTCACATGGTTTTCTGTGTTCTTTTAATGCCACTATAAATACCAAAATACCTTTATTATTTTAATATGTAACTATCTTAGTTTTATATATATATATATATATATATTATTTATTTAAGATTATTTTTATTACTGGTAATAACAGGCTATATCTCGAGACTCTAAATGAGCTACTGCATTGAGTGGACGTGCTGACATCTGCAATACAGTTCAAATGATTAAAAGAAAGGTGAAGAGGACAAATGTAGGTCATAAAAAGACAAGACAACTTGTGGAACTAACAACAAGGAACTAATGAAAACAACAGCAAAGAAATTGATGTGCAATCTGGGATTTGGAAGGATGGTAGCAAAGGAGCTACATTAAGAGCCAAAACCTGACTGAACTGAACATGTTATGCAAATACTCTAGATATGTTGTATCCAATGATAATATTTTCACCACAGCACTGTTTGCATGTTTACAGAAGAAAATTTATTAGAAGCTCAAATGGGAAATATTGTGATTGAAAACAGATCAGATAACTAAAAATTGGGCTTTGTTGATTTAAATTATACAATCAGAGCCATCATCTCTGATTTTGGTTTATCATTGAAGTATAATGGCTTCAGAAATCTGAATTATAATTGAAAATTGTTTAAAAGTACTGATTAATGTTTTAAGCAAACATTTATCTACAAAAGCATAATTTATAAGACATTTGCAATTAAAATTTTTTATGGCTTTTAAGAATGTTTTTGAAATTCTTGATAGAGACTTGAAGGTTAAAAGAAAATGGTTTTGAACATCCATTTTCTCATAAGCTTTATAAAATATTGCATTCCCCGGAATTCTCATATACTAGCAAACCCCTGTGGAGTACAATAAAAAAATTTATATGTGGTTCTTATGTCTTTTTTTCTGACTAATGGAAAACAAATGAAATGATAAAAAAGTCGCATTAGAGTCAGTCACACATCATAAATTGCCTTTCTTAGTGTGTCATTGTATAAAATGACTTGATGTGCCCCAGGGGAGAATTCCATTAGAACACATACTCTTTCCATTCAGAACCTCGGCTTCATAAAACAGAGAAGATAGAAAGTATAGGAGCCCCATCTGAACACTTGATTTTATGTAGGCAACTATGGCTGAAAATCAGAGCAAAAAGTTAGAAAGAATGGAAAATATCTATTTTATAGCAATCTCTGTGTATCAAGATGATTGACAGATTTCTAAATACCTATTTTCCTTCACTTCAAAACTCCTGCCAGTTACTATAAGACACACACAAAAAAACTGTTGATAAGTAAATGGTAGCAATATTTGGGCATACTGGTCATAGAAAGTTACAGTTTCTCTTTTTATAAACTCATCTTATGAATAGTTTCAAGTGATGGGTTCAGTGTAACTACATTTCTTAATGGTCCCTCAAGAACCATTCTAAATACCAAATTAATACTGTATTAAGTCCTATATTTGACTGATTCTAAATGAGTCCCTGTCTTATACAAAAAAAAAAAAAATACCTCTCCCCAATTTAAAAATCCTCTCTAAAGAAATCCAATGGGAAAAATGAAAATTATTTTTGAATTTATGTCATCTGCTACATAATAACAATAACTCATTTAATGTCACCTACCCCTCAGCTTTGCAAAATAAAATGACACATACTAGTTTATATACCGCCCAAATATGGAAGGTACTATTCAAATTGACTATAACTTGTATAGCTACAGGTCATGGGCTTGTTGTTTTCCCATTTACTTATTTTTTTATTATATCAACAAAGAATTAATATTGATAGTGACAGACACAGGTAAGATTAAGTTTTAAAAATGGTGTCAATACTAATGTGACTAAAACAAGAAGATGCTGGCTGAGCATTGCATTTGTCTTAGAGTGATTATTTTGTTGAAAACACGTAACATTTCTCCTTACTTTGAAGCTACTTTACAGAAAGTGTTTAGAAACAAGTGTTGTGCTAAAAGACAAAATAATAAATACTATATTAACAGGATGAACAAACACTGTTACTATCATAATTTCTACTCCTACACAATTTGTATTCCTCGATTTTTAAAGGACTTCATGTCTGTTAAAGAATGTCTTCTCATTTTCCCCACTGTTCATTTATTTTGCCTTTTTTCTGTTGATGTGACAGCAATCATAACTCAAATATCTGATTTGCTATCTTCTTGTCCACCACTGTCACCATGATTTTATTTCACAAACTTATTTCCCACACAGTTATTTTCCCAGCATTTCCTAAACTCCACAGCTGGAAGAATTTTTTTCTTCGGCTTTTTATAGCTTCCCATACTCATCAACAGACTCTGGCCAGGCACTGTTCAATAGAAATGTAATATAGTCATACAAAAACTAGTGCATATCATGCAAACACTCACACAGTAAAAAGGAAACAAAAGAAATTCATTTTGGTAAGGATTTTATTTACATCAATACGTTCAAAGTATTTTAGAATTTGTCAAAATGTTGTCTATTTATAAAATGCTTCATTCATAGCTAAGATAGTAATGAGAAAGTTTATAGAATGGGAAGCATCCTGGGCCTTAGCAAAATCTGAGAAAACTACAAGTAGATGAAAATCATTTTCAGCCACTGTATTAAAAAGGTTCTTTTTTTAATCAACTGAGTTGTAGCAAAACAAAGAATGACACTTTTCTTGCACAAAGTAACATTAATACCTAATACATTATTAAATACAAAAGACATTTTAAGTTTTCTCTTTTATTGTAATATAATTATATTTGATGAAATAAAATGTATTTTCTTTGAAATAATTTTAATAAAAAAATTTTAATAAAATAATTATAGAATATGGCTCTTAATAAAATTACTTGCAACACAAAAAGGAACAATACTTAACTTTCTTTCATATGGTATACTCTTTTTATTACACCTTCATATTTTTCATATACATTGTCCATATTTAAATGATATTCTGGAAAGCTGCAATATTGCCTACTAAGTCTCTTAATTGACAACATTCTCTTTGTTTTTCTGCTTTGAAAAATTCCCAAACTTCATATTACAAGTATAATTTCCACAGGTCCATTAGAAGTTACCTTTCATAAAGACATTTTATGCTTTATCAAAGTTGTATTCCCTTTACTATCAAAAATGTTTCCATAGGTTGAAGCAACATTATGTTTAAAAGAAACACAAGTACAAAAGAGATTCAAAAACTAAAGTTTGTGATTACCTCGCAGCTGTTGAGTCCCTATCTTATACAAACTTCAAAGAAATTTGTGAAATTAAAATAAATGTAAACCTAGAAATATGGTATTCATTTTTGTAATGCTTTTAGCAAGACATATCTGCTGCTGCGTCATTGCAACTTAAAACCTAGAAGGTACTGTTTTATAGGCAATAACCAGTGGTATGCTGGAACTAGTGCAAACCAGTTATTAAGCACTAGTGAACATCTCTCTCTCTCTCCTCCCCTTGCCGTCCCCCAATCCAATGACATGATACTGACAGTAGAAATACTATATGGCCAGGCATGGCCAACCATGAGGATACACAGCTCTCTTCTCTGGCTGCAGATGGCTGAATTTAGTTGGAGCACAGTATAGAAGTATCTTTAAAAACTTATCAAAGACCACAATACATAAAAATCCAGCAAGTCTCAACATCTAGAAAACCAACTCACATTTTCAGAGTCCAAATTTGGTTTCCCCAACCTGAATCCTCCAGGAACCTCTCATCCCTGCTATTCTCTGCCATGTTCCTAAATGCAAAATGCATCTATAACCTCAAACCCACCTGATCTGTGCTTTCTCTCCCCAAGTGTTATTTTTGACTGCTCACTTTATACTTTCTGACCAACAATTATAGTCACTCTGCCTTAATTTAGTTACATTGGGAAGACTCCCTCCCCATTCTCATTATCTACAACACAACCAAAAAACCTATTTATTGATTCATTTTCTTATCTAGTTGTTTTGGAGCCTGTTGATTAGTTTATGAAAGATACTACATAACCACAATATAACCATAATATAGTGCAAATCTGTGAATTTTATTCTGAGGTTGTGTCTTAATTTTTCTTGCAACTTTTTAGAATGTCTTTGTTCAGATTTATCTTTGATTTCCTATAGTGTCTCCACACAATAATCATTATCAGTATTAACCTTAATCTCTTAAGCAAACTAATCTTATTTCCCACCCTTCTCTTTTTCCTCTTTTTGAGAAGCCAGACTTCTTATTTTATAAAAAAAAAAAAACAGCATCTCCCATAATTTATGTTTTCATACTAAAATGAAAACAGGGTGCAGTGATATGCACCTATAATCCTAATGATTTCAGAGGCTGCAGCAGGAGGATTGCAAATTAGGGGCCAGCCTCTGCAATCTAGAGAGAATCTGTCTCAAAATAAAAAATCAAGTAATAAATAAAAAGGACCAAGGGTGGGGGGTATCTCAGTGGTGAAGCATCTCTGGGTTCAATGTACAATATCAAAAATATAATAATTCCATCTCTCTTCTCTTCTCTCTCTCTCTCTCTCTCTCTCTCTCTCTCTATATATATATATATATATATATATATATATAAACACACACACACTCACATACACAATACAAAAATAAAATAATACTATATACATATGTAGTATTATATATATATATATATATATATATATATATATATATATATATATATATATCTGTGTGTGGGTTCAATCCTCAGCACCAAATAAAATAAAAGATGTTGTGTCCGCTGAAAACTGAAAAATAAATATTAAAAAATTCTCTCTCTCTCCCCTCTCTCTCTTCTCTCTCTCTCTTTAAAAAAAAGAATATATGATTTTTAATAGGACTAAATCTGTTTTAGGTTGCTTTTCGTTTGGTTTTGCACGTATTTGAATGACTCTCTACCTAGTATTACATCTCAATAATTGATATTTCAAAATATTACCTCAACAGGATCCAAAACTCCTTAGTTCCTGGTCTTTGTGGAACGATATGGCTGCTCTGGCTAAAAGAATATAAACAGGAGTGATATGTAACATTTCAGAGATGGCGGCACTGAGAAAGTCTTCATAATTCTCAGTCTTTTTCCTTCCATAAATATTATGGAAGAGGAATTGTATGGAGAATATACAGCTACAATGTTAAGGCCACCAAGTTCCCTGAGTCACTGTAATGCAGGGTTAATGTCTCTGACTATTAATTACCTGGTCTTGTGAAGGACTGCACATGAATTGTGAACTCATTTTATTGCAAAAGACAGGTTGATTGGCACCTTTCTGGTGTTTGATGTCTTTTCTAAACCTAGATACTCTAGATACTTCATTTCTCTCTCTTTAACTTCTGACACAATTGCTTACATTTACATTTGTGATGCACTTTTTTTTCCCCCTTGATATCCCTGTTGCCCTCAGACTTGCTTTTTTTTTTTTTTTTTTTTTTTTTGGCTTAGTTAATTCTACCTTCAGGATCAGTTTTTTTTTGTTTGTTTGTTTTTTACCATACTAACTTTCTTCTGCTAATGATTTTATTTAAAGTAGTGTATTTGATTTAAAAGTAGCAGAAAACACAATTTGGCCTAGTATAAGCAGTATTACTTCAGGTTTTTCATAAATTTTTCAAATTTTATGTATTAATTTGTTGTAAATTGACACATAAAATTTTATTTACCTATTATGGGTAACATGTTTAATCAAGTTCTATGGTATTTTTCTATATCTTAGTTAGCTTCCCTCCTTGCCACGTGCCCACTTTAGCCTTCCTGATAGCAAACAGACTCCAATTATACTTCAGGAAATGTCCAAAGGGAACATGTCCTAGGATTTCCAACTTTAACCAGGATCATGGATGAGGAATCACTCGGGCCTATGGAGATCTATAGGGTGTGGTTATCTGGAGTAATTGTGGCTGTCAGTGATAAAAGATGGGCTTTTAATGGCTTCTTCTATTCAAGGGAATGGAACCAAATGGAATGGTGCTATAAATAAAGGGAGAAGGTTTTTTAAAGGAGACCCTGAACATTGACAGGAAAAGGAAAGAAGGTGAATAGTCCCTAGGTGGAGAAAACACAGACGATGCTCATTTGGATTTATGTCTTCTTTCTAATGAAGTTGAAGATGACAAAACTCACCTGAAGAAATAAACAATACTTAAATTCAAGCAAATTTACATTGCATAAAGCAATTAAATAATAAATTCTACATATCTAAATGTGTATTTTTAATATTTATATTTCATAAAACAGTTCTAATATAAATTTGACTCAAAAAGTCGACACTTATGGTTACACTATTAACTCTGCCATTTTAAGGGAAGTTGACAGTGAGTACAACTAGTATAGCAAAAAAAAAAAAAAAAACTTAAATTCCATCAGCTTTAATCATTTATTGAATAAATGTTTAGGACATATAAGCAGAATACTGTTTAAATCAACTTTAATGTTGAAATTTGTTTCAACATAATGACAAACAGTTTTTATGAAAAGCCAATAAACATCCTAAAGAACAACTGAGAAAAAATTTAAAATATCAGAATCATTCATTTAGGTTTATAAATTATGCAAATTAAAATTTAATCTATACTGTTCTTCAATAAATAATATATTAAAAGAAATGGAAATGCATCTCAATATTATGCAATATCACATGGCAATAAGCACTTACTTCATAAAGGAATGAACCCATAGTAGGTTTGTTTATTTTAAATAAAATGCACACTATCCCAAGTAAAAAGTTATTATTTTAGTGGCGTGTGAAAAAAAATCCTGCAACAACATGAGTTAGACTGTGATGCTTTTTATTGAGTGTTATGTATAAATACAATTTTTGAAAAAGCAAAAATACTATCATTTTAATTCTTTTCCTTTTGTGCTTACATATGTGTTATAATGCATTGCAAACTTACTCTTGAGGTCTTTGTGGAAATAGAAATAGAGAAAAATAAGATTTTAAAATCTTCAGGTGATTTTGGATTCTGGAGCACCACAATATGTTTGAAAGCATAAGAAAAACTAACAGAAGAATAAATATATGCTGGAAAATATTTTCCTATATAATCAAATTTACATATGATTTGATAAAACATACTGTATTTTGCTGTGGTCAGGAAGATTATCCTGGAGGTTATTTTAATAAGACTAAAATCATAATTTAAATGAAGATAATTTATGTACTGAAATGACAATAGAACTAATTTGAAGGGGACATACAGAAAATGATTTAATTTTCCATACATATTCTATTTTCTTTATTTTCTGATTTTTTTGAGGGGGGTGGGGGGAGCGAGGGGCCTGGTCTCAAGTTTCAACATTGCTTCTCTCATTTAATGTAGAAAAACTCTGGACTCTGTTCTCTTAGTTATGAATACATAAATGTATTTATCTGTAATGGAATTTTTAATCAAATAGAACATTATTATTATATTTTGCATGCAATGGAGTTCAGAATACAATATTTTAGGAGCAGTACCTGAAATGGCTATGATTGAGTATTTTTTCGTGGGAGTTCTTAATGTATTTTCTACAAGCATGTAACAGCAGAATTTAACATTAGCTGTGATCAACATGGCTATCAATACCAACTAATACAATTTATAAAAATTGATCTGAAAAGCACTGCTGAATACTTATTTATAGAGTCAGGATTTCCACACTATGGAAAATAGAACCAAAATTAGAGGTGATGTAGCTTTTTTCTACGCATAGAGGGTACATTTGATACCCAAAATGTAAATACATTGAATTTGAAATACAAGAACCACTCTAAATACACCCTAAGGTTAATTTGTGTTATCAAAAACTATAATGGTTGTATGGTGCCAAAATAGTGACTCTAAATAAAATTATGAAAATTATCTGGGTTGAATATTTACAAATTTCACAAAGGAGGCAGTATGTGCTATTTTGAGATACTGATAATATATGCAATAGCAGGTTAAGAACATTTACAGAAATTTGAATTGGTTTTCACAGAGAAGGTAGTATTGCAATTAAACTCTGATGAGTGATTACAATACTCATAAGCAGCATATAAGAATAAATATTTAGCTAGTATGAGAGCCAAGGGAAAGAAACTACATGCATTCACAATGTTTTGTAGAATACAAGCACACTATTCCACCTAGAAATGAGAATTTTACACATTCAAAAATGATTTACGGTTAATATAGTACATATGGTTAATATAACACAATATATAATCTCTGTGGGTAGCATAAGAACAAGTACTGCCAAGTAATTATACATTATGAAACAGAAAAATACATTATTGGAATGAAGCATGTAGATGGTATCAAACAATTATCTATGAGCCAAATCTGTACAACCATCTATTTTTGTAAATAAAGTTTTATTGAAACACAGCTGTCCTCATTCATTACCTATCATCTGTGACTGCTTTCATACTATTATTGCAGATTTGAGCATTTTTGACAAAGACCATACTGACTGGCAAAACCTAAAATATTTTCAATCTGGTCCATTTCATAAACAGTTTGCCAACCATAGAATAAAACACAAAGATTTTAGAATAGGCCAATATTATGAGTCCAGTCCAAGGAATATTAATTTTCATGATTGAATAAGAGACCTCTGAAAGCGTTTGATGAGTACATTAGTCTCTTAGTTGCTGTAACCAATATTCATAAACTTGGTGACTTGTAAAACAGGAATGTATTTTTTTCACAGCTCTGGAAGCCAGACGTCTGAGGTCAGAATCACTATGCTGAAAACAAAGTTTTATCAGGTTGTGCTAACTCCAGATAAAGCTCCATTCTTTCCCATATAGGCCAGGATAACCCCTCCATCTGGAGACCCTTCACTTAATTATACCTGCAAAAAACCTTCAAGGTTTTTCTAAATTACTGAGTTTGTAGGATCCAGGGGAATATAAAGCAGATATCTTTTTTGTGTGTCTATGGTGGAGATATTTTGACTAATGCCTGAAATATGGTTTTAAGAGAGAGAGGAGAGAGGAAGATTTGGAAGAGTGAATACAAAAACATAGTGATGATATTGTAAATATTATTACCTTTAAGATTTACAAATATCATTAAATTAATTTATTAATCTGAGGATTCTCAACTCTATTCACTGCCTAGCCTTTGCCTTTCTGATCTAAACAATTGCAATATGAATAATAATTAATATGTAAATAAGAAATATTACTTATGCAAGTGAACTGGACAGATAAACACTATAGAGACAGGAAAATTTGAAAAAGATTGAGATTCATAAACGCTTATGTCATTCTGACATAATGAATGTTAGATTGTTATTATTTGAATCCAATCTCAAAAATTCAAGGCTAGCTTCAACAACTTAGCAAAGCCCTAAGCAACTTAATGAGACCCTGTCTCAAAATTAAAAATAAAAAAGAGCTTTGCTGTGGCTCAGTAGTTAAGTATCCCTGGGTTGAATCTCTGGTAACAAAGCTGGGTGAGGCAGGGAGTTGAATAAACAATAAAATATGATTCTTAACCAAATGTCTGACTAACTCTATTTGTTGTATTTGTTCAAAATTTACTGTAGGAAATTAACTTTTTTAAAATATAGGGAGAGAGACTCTTATTTCATTATTTTTTAATTCTTTCTTGGTGGTAAGAGTTGGGAAAAGATCACAAAACTGAAAAACAATTTTTTTTTAATGTAGAATACAAAAATGTACATGTAATAAGCTACACTTAGGAGCAAGAATTTCTGGTATACAATAACAGAGTAGGGTTACTATAAGTAACAATTATATACTGTCTAGTTCAAAAGCTAGAAAAAACAATAATTGATGTTTTCACCATAAAGAAACTGTAAATGTTTAAGAGGGGCTAAATATATTTAATCTGATTTAAACATCATTCAACATATACATATATTGAAACATTATGTGGTGTCCCACTAATATATGTAATTTTATGTCATTATGTATCAGTTAAAATATATTTAATTTAAACAAAAAATTGAAATATGACATTATGGTCAAATACGTTCAAGAATAAACTGTAAACAAGGTCAGAAGGCAAAACTACAAAACAAACTAAAAAAATCTAACACATTTCATAAGCAAACTGCCAACTTTCATATTAGGAAGTTGATACAATGAATTTCAACCATGCAATTGGATAAGTGAATAGAATGGATTAAGATCATTTTATGGAAAATCAAAACTAAATTATTTTTTTATATTTGTACACAAAAAGATGTCAACATAAATCAGAATAAAAAATGCTTCTGACCCTCAACAACTTAGTGAGACTTTGTCTCAAAATAAAAAATAAAAATGACTGAGGGATGTAGCTCAGTTGGATAGTTGGATAGTTTTCCCCTAGTTTCAATCATATGTATAAAAAAATGCTTATAAAGATGTAACTTTTATCTTATCTGATTGACAAATTTGATAACTCAATCGTTTCTTGAGTTTTTTTTCACATGTTGCTGGTCATGAGATTAAAGAAAGTCTCATGAGTGGTAATTAAGAATACTTACCAAAACTAAAGGATAGCTTTAGATCTAGAAATTCCATAATTCTTTTATTTCCTGCAGTTATAATTGAAAGTCTGAATAATATGAATAACATTGTATATATAACACAATTTGTAGTGGATTTCTTCTAAAAGAACCTGGAAGAAATATAATGAGTAGCTTCATAAACTACACTATATCCATGAAATAATTTTATGTCTATAAGTGTAAAAAAGACTCTATATATGATGTAGTGTAAAAATGTCTATGAAGTTAAGCATTAAGTACAAAAGTAAAGTATGGAACAATATGTATAGTTCAATACAGTTTGCTCAAAACAAAACAAATAAACAATACACATACACATACACACACATACACATATGTAGACACACATAAATATATATCTCAACTATATAACACTGCCTAGATTGGAATTCAGGGGATAGAAGAAAAGTCATATTGCCACCTGTCTCTTGGTAAGGGAATGGTGAATTTGGGGATTTAGTACTTGTGAGTTTTGTAATATGGGAATTATTATCTATTAAAGTCACAATACTATTTTAAAATAAATGTAGAACATGTAAGGTTTAATATTGTATATCAAAAGATATAAAGTTCAATTAACACATGTAAAAGCAGTTTCATATTTTTTGGAAAAAAAAACTATTTTTTAACATAAAATATATACCTCTATAACTATTAAAATATAGGTCCATATAAAAAGTAATTCCTTTCAGAATTAGATAGTGACCCATAAAAATACAGCCTTTTATTTGAAAAGTAAAATTTTCAAAATTAGTGTCATTTTATTATTTTTAAAAAGGAAAGGAATAAAGACTATTTAGGTTCTATATTAATGAAAAGTCTTTTATCCTAATTAGACTTTGAAAAGTTATGTGCCCTTAACACCTAATATTTCAGTGAGACAAAGTGTCAAAAAGCAAAGGAATGAGAGAAGTAAGTGGCAGGAATGAGAACTCATTCTAAACATGGCTCCCAGCCTAGCTCACTTAGTACCATCACAGGATATTATAATCTGCAGGGACATTAATTATGATGAACATTTGTAATGCTAGCCTTTTAAAAACACATTCTAGTATTCTAGTGATTTCAATTTCAGACATGTAACTAATAGATTTCAGCTTTCTATTTGACATTCGAACAGTATAATAAACTAAGATGTTTTGAAACTTCATTCTTTATACTTGTTTCCCAGAAGCCAAAAAAAAAAAAAAATGGAGAATTTTTTTAAAATGTAAAGTTTATAGCTACTGAAGTAAATCCAGAGATATTCATTTAGAAGAGCATTTTGGGAAATGTTTTGGTTTGAAACACTATTTAAAATTCCACGGAAATAATTATCTGAGAAATTTAGCAAACTGTCAAGCCATGGAAGCCTAAAATGCATTAGAGAAATTTCCATGTAAGTTGTAACTACAGCTGTTTTGAAGGGAACTACAAATTTTGACTTTAAATTTTTATCAGTAAAATTGCAAAAAGAAAGCAAGGACAAAATGAATAAAAAGTACAATTTATAGGGGAAAATATGGTTTTAAAATTAGTATATCACAAGGTCAAGGGATGACAAACTGAGATCAAGTTGAATGGAGATACTATGTCCAGAGGAGCTAATTTTCCCCACTTTTTGCCTCAGTGTTTTAATTCCTTACATTCTTTGCATTTTCCTTTCTTGTAGACATCCTTAGTATCATCTCCCCATTCACACATCTTTTGAACATAAAAAAAGTGAGTTCATTATACAGCTATTCACCTGGCTCCTTTTACCATAGTTCCAAAGACCAAATTGAGTGTGACACCCCTTTTTCTGCTTGGCAGAAACTGCCTGATGTCAGCATGAGTTCACTCCATATAAAATTGTCATTGTGGTTTTAACTATCTTTTTCAGGATGAACTGTCTCAAAGGGGACCAAACCTGAAAATCACTTTGATAATAAATTCAAAGATTCGTGGTCTCTCTTTGAATGTAAGGCCTGCATGGATATTTTAAACCATAGTTCCTTTAAAAAACTATTGACCTTTATTAGCTACATAAAAGACTACATACAAGCTATGCAATGTTTATAAAACATTAGAACATAATATTCTATAGAAATATTCCACACAAAAGAGAAGTAGTTCTCAGAAATACCTTTCTCAGGCCAGCAACAACAGCATTCCCAGAGAGCTTACAAGAAAGTTAAACTATCAGGTCCCACCCTAGACAAAAATGAATAAGAAGTCGTGGGGGTGAGACACAGTAATTGGTATATAATGAATTCTCAAGTGCGTCTGATTTATGCACAGTTGTTGATAAGTGAATTTAATAGAAATAGCCAGGGATTTTGAAAAATATCTGATTTCTACTATGAGAAAAACCTAATTATAATGTTTGCTAGTCTAGAGGAAGTAGGTGAATATCTTGTTTAGTACCTTGACTTCTAAACCTATCAATTACACTCAAATTGTGTCTCTACCAATAAACAATGTAAAAGCTTATGCAAGATATTTATTAATCTGTTTTTAATTTTTATCTTCTATAAAGTAATAGTTGTCATGACCCATCCATGGGTGTGTGGATCACCGTACTTGTGCATCAAAGACTAGTGGATAAGAATATCTGGTGTTTGGGAACGACCAGTGGACATTTCCTCTATCAATTGTCCAGGGACACTGTGAATTCTATCCAGCTGCCATGTCCCACACAGCACCTGAGATGGGTGTGACCTGCCAAGATGCCAATCAACCTGCTGACTTCAAGACATCAGGAGGCAAGACTCCACCCTTGAAACCTTATCCCTGCCTTTGATGTACGCCTTTAATAAACCAACAAATCCATCTTTCCTTTGCCTAGTTCTAGTACCCATGTGGACTAGATCTGTCAGGGGCTCCACTTTTTGGAAATATATTTCTGACTCCTTTTGTTCTTAATTAATTATTCCAGACTTTAAATTCTCAGTTGTCTTACACCCTCCTCACCAGGAAGAAGTATCCACCAAGGAGACACTGACCATCACCCTTTATAGATAGTGGTAATTTTTAATGATTATTTAATAAGATTATTTAATATACAGTAGTTATGGGGGTTTTTAGATTATTGATTTTATATGTTTTCTTAGGTAAAATGTTTACTGTTTTGAGCAACAGACTCTCATTCTAAATATACAATATTAATGCCTGCCCCTAAGAATATTAAATAAAGCCAAATGTAAGAAGTCATTCGAAGAAGTTAACACTGTGCTCCAGGGAATGGTGAGTAACCAATTAAGGGTGTCTTTTTTTATTTTTTGAAATTATGATCTTTTAATTGTTTTCACAGTTTGGATGCTCTCATTTCTAAGCACTTATTTTGCTGTATTCCCCTCTCCCTCACTAGTCAAATTCTGTTTGACATTCTTCACCAGGCTGCCTGGTACGTCTCAGAATGAATATGGTCCTGCCCCATCTCCTGGTTTGCATTCAGTTTTGCTTCCACCAGCCAAAACCTCTGCTCTCACAATCCACACTTATCTCAGCATATGACAATTTCTTTGACTTGTTCAGGCCATACTTTTTGGTCAGCATTGACACTTCTCTTATTTTTTACATCACATTTCATGTATGATCTGTAAAATGTTCTTCTTTTTTCTATATTCAAAAATATATCCAGAACCTAAGAATATCTCACATTCTTTGCTGTTTGTTCTCTCCACCATATACCCTCACCTGCTTGTTCAACAGCCACCTAACCCCTCTGTCCATGTTTAGGCCTCTGTGCTTCCTTTGGCAATTTCCCAATACAGAGGCCAGTGGGATACTCTTAGTAAATCTTGTCTCTCTTAAAATACCAACTGTTCCCTGTCACACTCAGAGTAAATTCTCCTAAATCAATAATTCTTCAATGCCTTATGGAGCAAAAGACCATTTCTCCCTAGCTTTCATAAACCAATGCTGTTGTAAAAATAAATAAATAAACAAATTTTAAAAAATGGAAACTTTTTAAACACATACCAAGTTCAGTATTAGTGAGGCTCAAATGTCATGCTTATGTCAATTAGCTATATAACTGTTTAAACACTTTCTCACTGTATACCATCTGCATGCATCTTGGCAACTAACACATAAATCAC